>NC_081414.1:697550298-697693558 GCF_030272615.1 Cryptomeria japonica
TCTCTCCCTCTCCCCCCTCTCCTTTCCCCAATCTCCCTTCACATCTCCCTCTCCCACCCTTCTCCCTTTTCCCCAATCTCCCTCTCTCTCCCTCACCCCTCTCTCCTCTCCACTCACCACACCTTCCCTCTCCTTTCCCAATCCCCCCCTCTCTCTCCCTTCCTCGCTCCCCTCCTCTCCCAATCTCCCTCTCTCTCCACGCTCCTTCTCTCCCGCCAACCCTCTCCTTCTCTCCCTCTCCTCTCTCCCCTCTCCTTTCCCATCTCCCTCCCTCTCCCTCTCCCCCTCCTCCCAATCTCCTCTCCTCCCTACCCCCTCTCCCTTCTCTCCCTCTCCTTTCCCCCTATCTCTCCTCTCTCCCTCTCCCTCTCCCTTCCTCTCTCTCCTATCCCCCTCCTCCCTTCTCCCTCCCCTCCCTCTTTCATCTCCCCCCTCTCCTTCCCACCCTCTTCCTCCCTCTCCCCCTCTCCCTTTCCCCAATCTCCCCTCTCCCTCTCCCTCTCCCCCTCTCCTTTTCCCCAATCTATCTCTATCCCTCTCCCCCTCTCCTTCTCCCCATTCACTCCCTCTCTCCCTTCCCCCCTCTCCTTCCTCTCCCTCTCCCCCCTCTCTCCCCTCTCCTTTCCCCATATTCTCTCCTTTTCCCAACTCCTCTCTCTCTCCCTCTCCCTCTCTCCCCCTCTCTCTTTTCCCAAATCTCACTCTCTATCCCTCTCTCCCTCTCCTTTCTCTCCAATCTCCCTCTTCTCCTCTCCTTCTCCCCTCTCCTCTCCCTCCTCTCCTATCCCCCTTTCCCATTCCCTCCTTCTCCCTCCCTCTCCAATCCACCTCTTCTCTACCCTCATCCATTTTTACCAATCTCACTTGTCTCTTCCCATCATCCCTCCTCCCTTTCCCCAATTCTCCTCTCCCTCCCACTCACTCCCTCTCCAAACCCCCTCACCTTTTCCCCACATCTCCCTCTCTCCCACCCCCTCTCCTTCTCTCTCACCCTCCCTCTCCCCCTCTCCTGCCAAAATCTCCCACTCTACCTCCCCCTCTCCTTCTCTCCCTCTCTCCCTCTCCCCCTCTCCTTTCCCCCAATCTCCCTCTCTCCCTCCTCCCCTCTCCTTTTACCAATCTCTCTCCTCCCTCTCCCTCTCTCCCTATCCCCGTCTCCTTTCCCCAACTCTACATTTTCCCAATCTTCCTCTCTCTCCCTCTCCCCCCTCTCCTATCCCCAATCTCCCTCTCTCCTTCCCCTCTCCTTCTCTCTCTCTCTCCACTCTCCCCCTCTTCCTCACCCTATCTCCCACTCTCCTTCCCCAATCTCCCTCTTTCCCTTCTCCCTCTATCCTCCCCCATCCTACCCCAATCTCCCTCTCCCCCTCACCTTCTCTAATCCCTCTCTCCCTCATCCCCCTCTCCTTTCCCCAATCTCCCCTTCTCCCTCCCTCCTCCTCCTCTCTCCCTCCTCTCTCCCTCTCCCACTCTCCCTCTCTCCCTCTCCCTCTCCCTCTCCTCTCCTCCCTCCCTCTCTCCCTCTCCCCCTCTCCTTTCCCCAATCTCCCTCTCTCCCTCCCCCTCTCCTTCTCTCCCTCTCTCCCTCTCCTCTCCCCCTCTCCTTTCCCCAATCTCCCTCTCTCCCTCCCCCTCTCCTTCTCTCCCTCTCTCCCTCTCCCCCTCTCCTTTCCCCAATCTCCCTCTCTCCCTCTCTCCCTCTCCCTCCTCTTCCCCACTCTCCCTCTCTCCCTCTCCCCCACTCCTTTCTCCCTCCTCTCCCTCTCTCTCCCTCTCCCCCTCTCCTTTCCTCCTCTCCCTCCCTCTATCTCCCTCTCCCTCCCTCTCTCTCCCTCCTCTCTCTCCCTCTCTATCTCCCTCTCCCTCTCCCTCTCCCTCCCTCTCTCCCTCTCCCCCTCTCCTTTTCCTAGTTCTACATAGCCCGTATGGGTAGAACTAAGGCCAAAACTTCTAGTTCTACATAACCCATATGGGTTATGAGAAATTGTGAACGTTGACATATAAGGATTCCATAACCCGTATGGGTTATGGGAAAATCTCTATATATTTTAGTCCCAACGGCCTAAAAAATAGTATTGCACATTGTTTGAAGGCCCCACTTCTTTTGCACATGATTTTCTGGGACAGTAACAGTCAGGTTTTCATATTCTTTTGTCACTTTTGCTTTGGAATGATTGATTTTTAAGTTATTTTATAATTGTTACTTTATATAATAACAAAATCATGATCATTTTTTGTTTTTTTTCTTTGATTATGATTTATTTGTCTTGTATTTGGTTTTTTTTTAAGTTGTTTTATTATTGTTACTTTAGATTATAACAAAATGATGATCATTTTTTATTTTTTTTTATATATTTGATTGTGGATTGTCATCATGATGTTATGTGTAGGACAATGGGAAAGAATAAGAGAGGAACAAATGAATAAAGAGAGGTAGCAAAGGAAAGACAAAGGGAGCATATGAAGAGATTACATGAAGGTACGCCATCTAATGCACCTAATAAAAGTGATGAACATTCAACAATTGAAATTGATATGATTAATGCACCAAATCAAAATGATCAACATACACCAATTCAAATACATATGATGAATGCACCTAATGAATGTAATGAACATAGACCATTTGAAAATGATTCGGTGAATGCACATGTTAATGAAATTGAAGAAGATTTACCATTTGAATTTGATGTGATCAATGCACATAATACACCTAATGAAAATGAAGAGCATGCACCAATCTTAACACCTCTTAGAATAATTCGTAGAAAACCAAAGTTCCTAATAGATATTGATGAAAATACTGTGAAGCCAATGCATGATAAAATTTCTGAAAGAACTTGTAGAAGAATGGTTAGAAGAATTTGGAATAACTATTTTGAAAACTTAAATCAAAGTGGAAGATGCCAATTAGTTGTTGAAATGATTAAAAATCTGAAATTTAGAGAGACAATGAAAATTTTGGGGTTAAGAACATCCGAAAATAATAGTGAAAGAACCATTGTGAGAAATCTTTTTGATGCATACCAAGACATTGGTTCAAAATCACGCACTAAAGATGCTAATGTTACTCGTCGTGTCCTCACATCAACCATAATGGGAAAGGAAATGAAAAAATCTCGTTTAATAAGAAAAACAAGCAAGTCATTAAGGATAAGTAGAACCACACTACACTATGCTTTAGAGAGGTGAGAGAAAATCGAGGATCCTAACAATAATTCTCTTTGGGCATTCTCTGGTCGACTCCCATGCAAGGAAAAGGTTGTTGTTGATGCACTAAGAACATTAATTGAGAGATTTTGGCATGACAACACAAGGGTTTCACCCAACCAAAGAGATGTTATTAGAAGGCGAATTGGAATTAGTAATCATGAGCCACATCCAAAACACTATTTAGATACAACTCAAACACAATTTTATGAAAGGTTTGTTCGAAGCTTTCCTTAGATTAAAATTAGTCAAAGATTTTTTGAGATGACAAAACCATTTTATGTTAAGATTAATCATGCACATACTACATGTTTTTGTAGGGCCCATGTTGAATTTTCCATGTATTATGATATTTATCGCTATATCTATTGTACTTTGCACACTAACAATGTTTTGCAGGAATGTGGTCTACAAGCACCTCCTAAGTTACTGAGAGAATTTATTTCAAGTGTACTATGTAGACAAGATGATGGGTGCATTTATTATAAGATGATGTGTTTGAGAGGTTTTTGTCCTACATGTGGTGGTTTGCAACAGTTGCATAGATGCCTACATCTGGATAGCACACATGAAATTGGTAAGGAACTAGTTTCTATTGGAAAATATAAGTCAGTAACATATGGTGTTAAAGATGGAAAAGAATTAAAGAGGTGTGAGTTAGTGAAAAGGGATATATGCGTAGCTGATTTTATGAAGATGTTTCAAGAGAAACTAGTATATGAGTACATAGGTCACACACATAGAGCTAGATGGTTAGATGAGCAATTCAAGTTGTGTAAGGACACTTTCCCCCTCGGCACCATTTTCTCTGTCGTTGATTTTGTTGAGAATTATACACTAAAGCCGCAAAATGAAGTACAATCTATGTATTACCACTCTACACAAGTTACAATTTTTGTACACATAGCATTCATGCATGCACATGATAGAACCGAGGAGGACAGAAAGGTCATAAGAGAATATCACTTCTATATCAGTGATGATTGTACACATTCCTTAGAGTTTGTGCAAGGATGCTTTACAGTCTTCTATGATATTTTAAGGGAAAGAGATATAAAATACAACCAACACTTAATATGGTCTGACAATTGCACCACACAATTCAAGAATGCAAGGATGTTCTACTGGTTGACTAGGATGCATGTGACAAGTGGTGTGCAACATTTTTGGAATTTCATTGAGGTAGGGCATGGAAAGGGAGAGCATGATGGTGCGGGAACATGTGTGAAAAGAGCTCTTACTAGAGAGGAATTGAAGTATGAAGGTGGTGCAATGTTAATAGATGCAAAAACAATTGTGCAATGGTGCAGCTCTACGATGGGACCAGGTAAGGTAGATAAGTCTATGGTTTCTAGATATTTTTGGTTAATAAGTGAATCTAACATTGAAAACTATCTAGATTGTTGTACACTTACTGGATCAAGTGACATGCATTCATTTAGAAGTTCAAATGCAACATCACTAGTTATTTATACTAGACATATTGCATGCTTTTGCTCTTCATGTATGCATTTTTTGTGGGATGAATGTGAATCAAAAGAGTGGGTTGACCAATGGTCTTGTAGACCTTTGCAAACCCTAGATACATATCAACTTCTTAGAGCACTACAAATGAACCAGATTGAAGCATTAGTGGATTTTGACCATGTATCAGAAATAGTTGAACCAGGTAAAGGGTTGCAATTTGCTACAATTTTAAGCTTAATTTATTAGTATTAACTTATGCTGATTTTGGTATTAACTTATATCATTCTATTAAATGCAGGTCATGTATATGCAGTTATTGCAGATGAGAACAATGAAGAAGGAACAAATTACTTTTTGTGTCATTGTATTGAGGCCAAAAGGAAATTGACTTCTGCAGTGGTTGATGGAAAGGGTATTGAGTACCCAATAGGATTCGTTGCTATGACATGGACATGGCTTAGAAGGTACCACGTTGTTGTGTCGAGTTATATTGAGACCTCTTAAACTCATTTATTTAGCAGTCGTTGTATTGATTTTGGCATTATTCTTCTATAAAATGTAGGTACCCTATCAAAAATTCTAATGCCTGGTTGTTTTTGGACTTTGAGACACATAGACATATTCTTCATTACTCAAACCTTCTTGTTGCAACAAATATTCATTTGATTAAATATCGTGGTAGACCTCTTAAAAAGGATTTGTGGAAAGTTCGTGAATCAGACCATGAGGCAATACTTGAGACACTAAGGGTTAGAGCTAATCCAGAAGGTTCACTTGATTGATTTTGGGCCATCTAGAAGAATAATTCTACAATATGGTAGAATAATTTTGATAATTTTGTACATATCTTTTGCAAAATGTTGTAACTTCGCTTTTATGGATGTGGTCTACATGCATATGAGCTATAATATGCATATGAGATATAATGTGCATATGTAGATGCCAAATTTTGTATATAAAAACATCAATGAGTTGTAATGTGCATATCTAGATGCTAAATTTTGTATAAAAAAACAAAAATGAGTTGTAATGTGCATATCTAGATGCTAAGTTTTGTATAAAAAAACAACATCGAGTTGTAATTTGCATATTTAGATGCAAAATTTTGTAAATATAAATAGTAATGAGCTTGATCATTTATATAATCGTTTATATAAGATGCCAAATTTTATATATGAAAGTGTCCATGGGGCTGATTTGAAAATTTTGAATATGAATATGCAATTTTTTTTCCAAGTGTTTTGGGAAAGTTTTGAGTTATTATTCAATTACCCAATTTGAAGGGCTAGTAGGAATAGTCCGAATCTGAGATAGTATTTTGCTACAAAGCGACAACATGACCCCATAGGTTCAAACGGATCGTCCATAAGTGTCACGGTCTCCGAGTTACGCTACGTCAAAGTTTGACCATTTTTTTCGCTTTGAGCGCTCAAGGGAAAACGTCCGTACGAGGTGGCTCGTAACGATCAGATGTCTTGTGGAGAGAGACAAGGGTACACATAGTGTAAACCTAGCCACCCGGATGCGCTTGCACTAATGGTTCATTCCCACAACAAGAAGAACAAAAGATGCACTATTTTGCCACCTCTCACTGATGATTTTTTATGCGACAGAAAAAAGCTCACCACAAGAAAATGGAATTGAGTTGCCCAAATTTGAGATAGGATTGTGTAGGTAGCGATAACACAACCCCATAGGTTTAAACAGATCATCCATAAGTGTCACAGTCTCTAAGTTACGCTACGTCAAAGTTTGACCTTTTTTTCGCTTTGAGTGCTCAAGGGAAAACATCGCTACGAGGTGGCTCATAATGATCAGACGCCTTGGGGAGTGAGACAAGTGCACACCTAGTGTAAACCCAGCCACTCGGACACGCTCGCACTGATGGTTCATTCCCACAACAAGCAGAATGAAAGATGCACTATTTTGCCACCTCTCACTAACGATTTTTGATGCGATGGAATCGAGTTTCCCGAAATTGAGATAGGATTTTGTAGGCAGCGATAACATAACCCCATAGGTTCAAATGGATCATCCATAAGTGCCACAGTCTCCGAGTTAAGCTACATCAAAGTTTGACCATTTTTTCCGCTTTGAGCGCTCAAGGGAAAACATCTCTACAAGATGGCTCGTAACAATCAGACACCTTGAGGAGAGAGACAAGAGAACACCTAGTGTAAACCCAGCCACTCGGACACGCTCGTGCTGACGGTTCATTCCCACGACAAGCAGAACAAAAGATGCACTATTTTGCCACCTCTCACTGACGGTTTTTGATGCAACAAAAAAAATCGCACCACAAGAAAAAGGAATCGAGGTGCCTGAATCCGAGATAGGATTTTGTAGGCAGCGATAACATGACCCCATAGGTTCAAAAGAATAATCTATAAGTGCCACGGTCTCCGAGTTACGGTACGTCAAAGTTTGACCATTTTTTTCGCTTTGAGCGCTCAAGGGAAAACATCACTACGAGTTGGATTGTAACAATTAGATGCCTTGAGGAGCAAGAAAAGGGAACACCTAGCATAAACCCGACCATTTGGACGTGCTCAGGCTGACGGTTCATTCCCATGACAAGCAGAACAAAAGATGCATTATTTTGCCACCTCTCACCGACGGTTTTTGATGCAACAAAAAAAATCTCAACACAAGAAAACTGAATCAAGTTTCCTAGATCTAAGATAGGATTTTGTAGGCAGTGATAACATGATCCCATAGGTTAAAACAAATCATCCATAAATGCCACGGTCTCCGAGTTACACTACGTCAAAGTTTGACCGCTTTTTGCACTTTGAGCGCTCAAGGGAAAATGTCGCTACGAGGTGGCTTGTAACGATTAGACGCCTTGAGGAGCAAGAAAAGGGAACACCTGGTGTAAACCTGGCCACCCGGATGTGCTCGCGTTGATGGTTCGTTCCCATGACAAGCAGAACGAAAGATGCACTTTTTTGCCACTTCTCACTAATGGTTTTTTATGCGACAGAAAAAATCTCACCACAAGAAAACAAAATCGAGTTGCCCAAATTTGAGATAGGATTTTGTAGGCAGTGATAACACAAACCCATAGGTTCAAATGGATAGTCCATAAGTGTCACGATCTCCGAGTTATGCTATGTCAAAGTTTGACTATTTGTTCTGCTTTGAGCACTCAAGGGAAAACGTCGCTACGAGGTGGCTCATAACGATCAGACACCTTAAGGAGAAAGACAAGGGAACACCTAGCATAAACTCAACCACTCGGATGCACTCGCGTTGACGGTTCATTCCCACAACAAACAGAATGAAAGATGCACTATTTTGCCACCTCTCACTGATGGTTTTTGATGCGACAGAAAAAATCTCACCACAAGAAAATGGAATCGAGTTTCCCAAATCTGAGATAGAATTTTTTAGGCAGTGATAAAATAACCCCATAGGTTCAAATGAATCATACATAAGTGCCATGGTCTCCAAGTTACACTACGTCAAAGTTTGACCATTTTTTCTGCTTTGAGCGCTCAAGGGTAAACGTCGCTACGAGGTGGCTCGCAACGATTGGACACCTTGGGGAGAGAGAAAAGGGCACACCTAGCGTAAACCTGGCCACTCAGATGCACTCATGCTAACAGTTTGTTCCCATGATAAGCAGAACGAAGGATGCACTATTTTGCCACCTCTCATTGACAGTTTTTTACGGTTTTTGTTGCGACAAAAAAAATCTCACCACAAGAAAAGGAAATCGAGTTGCCCGAATCTGAGATAGGATTTTGTAGGAAGTGATAAGACAACCCCATAGGTTCAAATAGATCATCCATAAGTGGCACGATCTCCGAGTTAGGCTACGTCAAAGTTTGACCATTTTTTTTGCTTTGAGCGCTCAAGGGAAAACGTCGCTACGAGGTGGCTCATAACGATCGGACGCCTTGGGGAGTGAGACAAGGGCACACCTACTGTAAACCAATCAACCTGGATGCACTCGCGTTGATGGTTCATTCCCACAACAAGCAGAATGAAAGATGCACTATTTTGCCACCTCTCACTGACAGTTTTCGACAGTTTTTTATGCAATAGAAAAAATCTCACCACAAGAAAAAGGAATCGAGTTGCCCAAATCCGAGATAGGATTTTGTAGGAAGAGATAACATGACCCCATGGGTTCAAATGGATCATCCATAAGTGCCACGGTCTCTGAGTTAGGCCACATCAAAGTTTGATTGTTTTTTCCGCTTTGAGGACTCAAGGGAAAACATCACTACGAGGTGGCTCATAACGATTGGATGCCTTGGGGAGAAAGACAAGGGCACACAGTGTAAACGTAGCCACCCAGATGTGCTCGCACTAATGGTTCATTCCCACAACAAGCAGAATGAAAGATGCACTATTTTGCCACCTCTCACTGACAGCTTTTGATGGTTTTTTATGCGACAGAAAAAATCTCACCACAAGAAAACAGAACCGAGTTGCCCGAAACCGAGATAGGATTTTTTAGGCAGCAACAACACAACCCCATAGGTTCAAATAGATTGTCCATAAGTGCTTCAACTCTTCTTTTATAGGTGTTGAAATGATGAACTTCACTCCATAAGCATGAGTTTATGAAATAATAACTTCACCCGAATATCTTCATGCATGAAGGACTCAAAGCAAATTCACTCAATCAAAATATAGAATATCAACATTACCGATATCAGTACTTCGGTATACACAATATGAGCAATAGATAGTTTAAAAGTATATGCCATATGAGTTACAAGTAATGAACAAATTGGATCACATTTCAAGACATACACAACTAACAAATTTGATCACATTTCAATAGCAAATAACTAAGTTTCAGGAATATCATGTTTCATATATATCAATGAACAAATTGGATCGAATATCAACTTTCAAATATATCAAAATGAACAATAATCGTGTACATATATCAAAAAATGGCATAGGCGCCAAATCAATAATAGTTACAAAAATGTGGCATGTGCCATGTCTGTCAAAGTCGATATATACATATACAAATGTCGAATATATAAAAAATTGGCCCTTCAATGACCACAACTATAACTATATGTCTCTATCGGTATCTATGACTATGGCGGATCATCAAAATTGAGCCTCTTCGAAGAAATACATGGCTCTGTAGGTGGTTGCACAAGGACAATTCAAATGTCTAATCAGATATATTTTCTCAATATAACATCAAAATAACTAAATACTGAACTCTAAATTGTTTGAAGTTGAAATGTTGATTACCTCATCTCTATCTTCTGCAATTCAGTGAGGCTAAGGATCCGTGGGATGTCTTGCAGGAGGCTGTAACTGGTAAAACAATATTAATACATGTTAATGACATATATGTCAAATAACACATAATAACTAAAAATCAATAGACTAAAAAACTAAAGCATACCGGAGCCTCAGATGGATGTGTTGTGGTCATAGAATGCAAAGTCACAGATGAATCAATTACGACTATTTCCTATATCCATGGTAAGTGATCCAAAAGGAGTTAACTAGATGGTTTCAACTCCGTTGTGCACTTAGTAAAAAGGAGTTGATCTAAGACAGACATACCTTTTGCCTTGGTTGTGTTGGATCCCATAATATACGTGTAGGACTTCTACTAAAATGGAATGGTAGAATAATAGTAGGAAGTTTGGAAGGGGCCTACAATAGTTTAAAGACAATCATACAAGTTAATAACCCAAAGTTGTTGACAAACTAGATAAAACAAATATTTTTAACATATGTAGAAAAAGTGCACATCGAAGCCTCGTATAGTTCTCCTGTAACCATAGGAGGCCTAGTTGAATCTGATGCAGCTATTACCATTTCCTATATGAAAAATGATAACATATGATATAGACATAAAAGGATTTAGTTATTTCGAATAGGCAAGAATGCAATCCAAAGTGAATATGAAGATATCACCTCTTCTCTCTGCTAAACCTCATCAACATCAAGTGCATTCATTAATTCCGTAAACCCCATATGTTTCTATATATAGAACAAATAAATTAAGTGCATTTATCAATATCTACATATACATGTTTAATCATAATAGATTTCAACAATTGAATTTAAATTGTAGTGAATTACCTTCTATCGTTTGGGTGTCCGAGAGGATATCTTTTTCTACCTCGGAGTGCTAGAGGATGGCTTTCTGACATGAGATTTCCTCGAGGTAGGTGGGGTAAACTAATGGAAAAAATTAACATAAGGGAAAAGAGCATGTATTTAATATATCACTTAAGTAAAAAATATATAAATCTAAATGGTACCACACAGCTATCTTGGCCAAAGTCAATGGCTGAAAGCATGATATCATCAAGTTGGGACATCTCGACCACTGATAAGCCCTACAAAATATCAAGTAATGATACATATAGTTAACAAAATATATTTTGAATCGAATGTATTATTATATTTTTAACAAATTTACAAATCTTTACCTCTAGTGGTGAAACTACTCGTGACCGTGGAGTCGGCTGAATAGTCTGTGGTGTACTCCCACCACCTGTTGCACCCTGCAATGCATTTTATTTATATGTCACTTTAAATTGTTCTAAAAATAAAAATTCATTTCTTTTTATAAGATTTAGTCACTTAATTGATAACATGTCATAAACAGAATTAAACGCACCTATGTCTGATAGAGAGGGTACAACATATTGAGCAGTTCATCGGTGAGGGCCACATCCTCTGCAGTGGAAGCATGGCATCTACTCCCACAACATGTACACAAATGATATGTCCCACCATCCTCATCCGCATCAGTGTCTACACTAGAATATACACTCTGGTAGGTGGGACACATATGCTGAATGGGTTGGCTCGTCCCAAATGATGCATGAGGTGTTGTTGATGAAGGAGGTGCCGCTGAGGAAGGAGGTGTTGCTGATGAAGGAGGTGTCGCTAATGAAGGAGGTGCTGCAGGTGTTGGTACATCCTCTGCTCTGACCAGTTTTGTGCCATGCTAAACAATGACATCAGTCAATGATGCAGCTGCCTAAAGAGTCTGTAATTCCATAGACTCTTTCAGGGATATAGGGACAATGACATGAACCATGGGTTTAGGAGTTGTATGCCGACTATGTTGTGGATCTACCACCCTATGGGCCCTAGGTCTATCCTGCGAAGAGCCTCTCCCTCTACCCTGAAATTGTCGGATGTCAAAGTAATTCGGCTTCTCGCCAAGGATAAACTCACAATACAACTATCTCAAAAAATATAGAGGCACCTCCCAATTATTACAAGGTGGTTGGTCAAAGACCATATACCACCAATCCCAAAAAGCATCTTTCAACCTAGCATGAACACACCAATGTATAGGAATCTGAGTCGTATTTAGTTCTAGGTTGTTACTAGTAACAGGATCAGTGAAAAGAGCACATATGTCAGCTTTAACTATGCCTTTTTCCTTCGTTTGATCATATGACAACCCATCCGCATAAAAAGTTTGACATCTATCCCTCCATGAACCCCATTTCGTAACCTCCCTAGATACCTAATTTGCACTATTAGCCATTGTTTCTAGTGTTCTGGCAAGGGTTGAGTGGTGCTCAACACTAGAGGTCCTCAACCTATTCACCAATATAGAAGTTTGGGCACTATTTCGAGTAAGGCGATTGATGAGATTCTCTTGTGTGGCATCTACATGATCTAATGGAGGACATGGAGGGTTTCAGGGTGGTGATGGTTGTTGGGGAGTAGCATTTTTAGGATTTTGAGGGTTTTCTTGTTGCTCTTGTGCAATGTTAATAGGTTTTTCTTGTGTTGCTTGTGCAGAAGGAGGTCTTTGTTGTCTATTTCATTTTTGGGGATTGCTTAAAGAATTTGACATCAAATTAATAAAAACAAAACTTAAATCAATTAAAAAACCCTAATTTAATTAAAATGCAAAGAAAAATAATCAAACAAATCAAATCTTACTTGTTCAACGGGGTGCCATTGTTGAAAATTACTTTCAATGATGGGAAAATAAAAAATTGTTGCAAACCTGTGCAGGTTCGATGCTTTTTTGGGCTTCTCCTTGTTGTTGTTCCAAGGGTTTTGGCATTGAAAATGGCCAAAACCCGTGGCCTAAACAAAAGAAATATGTTTCTCAAAACCCGTACTTCAAATTTTTTTATTGAAAAAAAATGTTCCTCAAAACCCGTATGGCTTTTGAGGAACTTTTGATTTTTTTAATTGTTTTTTCTCTAGGCTTGGTGTTACCAAGCCTAGCATGTTTTTGAAATTTTAGAACCCGCACGGGTTATGAATTTTTTTTTTTTTTTGGGCATGTGGCCACTTTTCTGTTCACCATCTTGGTGCACTTACCCTTAGGATTTTTCTTGAAGACAAACTTAAAAGGATCCATGTTATGGTCGAACCGCAAAGGGGGCTATTGTAGATTACAAGTAAAATTAATACAATGTACTAACATAAATACACCAAAAACACTTAAAAGCTATAATATAGAGAACAGTGATGTAGCGGTGCCTGAGATGCTTCTCAAATGGACTAAGGATGGATCACCACAGATGGAGAAATTATCATTGTTACCTATACAAAAAATGATCAAAGATTAAATATAACTAATATAATGACAAGTATTGTAGGTTAAAAACAATTAATGTAATATATCAAACAAATGTGTACCGGATCCTGAGATGCTTCTCCAGTGCACGGAGGAGGGCTCGCCATTGATGAAGAAGCTATGGATATTTCATGTATGAAAGAATTATAAGATTATAATTTATCACAAGTTCACATGTACACATGCATATAATTATGAAATCAAGACGGAAAACATGGGAGCCGAAGATCAAAATATAAGTGCGGCGGCCAACCGAGAGTCGTGCTTTCCATCGTAAAGTAGAGATACATAGCTCTGCCATCTCTCAATCCATGGGACAATCAGGTGCATTCAACAAATCCACATAGCTCAATGGCTACTGTACATGTAAAATAGACAAAAAACACTAATCAATCTACTAATTGCAACTAAGACAATATCAACAATTTCAAACAATTGTACAACTAAAAATGTGTTCAATTACCGTCTTCCCGGATTTTGGCATCTTCGAGGAATTCCTTTTCTCAGGACAAGGCCTAGACGCGAAGGGGTACCCTAAAAACGAAAAATTAACATGAGATATTAGTACAGATAATATATTAAACATAATTTTAAAAATCTAAAATGAAATGACTTGCATATTCCATCAAAACAATACATAAAAAAGGGTGTAGAAAATATGATACCGTATAGCCTTGTAAGCCAGAATCGATCGTTGAGAGCATGATGTCATCAATCTGGGACATTTGGTCCCCTGTCAACACCTACAAACCAAAAATTGAACCAAGCATTAAAGATAGTTAGTATATCTTGTAATTTTTTGGAATTCAAAGTGTACTATTCTATTTTAACATGTTACAAAATTTATACCTCAGGCATCAAAGTTATAGCTATAATAACTGTGGGAGGAGTATGGGATACCGCTGCTGCATCCTGAAATGCACATTATTTATATCAATTTAAATCGATGTATAAATGAAGATTCATTTATGTAATTACAAATTTAAAGTGACTGAAAATAAAATGCTATGAATACAAATCAACACACCTGTGTCTTTGGCTAATGGGCAAACAAAATCTCCATCAACTCCTCTGTCAGCGCCACATCCTTAGTTGTGCGGATCTGACATCTACTCCAGCAAATTGTGCATGAATGAGATGTAGATCCATCTACAACGACCATGTCATCCGTCCCTAAGAATATCCCCAAGCAATTAACACACATGCTGAATGGGCTCTCTGTCGCCACCTGGAGAAACTAATGGCTCATCATCTAGTACACAAGGGTGTGCTAATTGTGTCCCATGATGGATGATGGCACCAGTCAATGTTTTGGCCACCTAAAGAGTTTGTAGCTCCATCAACTATTTTAACTCCACTGCGACAACCTGATGCAACTTGGGTTTGGGTTCTAGGGGGTGACAACTCTCTGGGGCTACTCGCCTATGGGCTCCATGTCTATCTTGGGCAGAGCCACCACCTCTACCATGAAACTTTCTCATGTCAAAATAGTTTGGCCACACATTGAGGACAAACTCACAGTATGCTTTTCTCAAAAAATACAATGGCACCTCATAATTATTACAAGGTGGATCATCAAAGACCATTTACCACCTCTGCCAAAAAAGATTCTTCATTTGGACATTGGTACACCAATATATGCGAAACCTCTTTGCATTAAGAGATAACGACTGACCAGTTTTAGGATCAACAAAAAGGGCACATATTTGTTGTTTACTAATATTTTTATTTTTCACTCCCTCATATGATAACCCACCAGCATAGTATTGATGAGACATATCCCTAAAGTTTCCCATTTTGTAATTTGTGTGGAAACAGTTGTGCATCATTATTAGTCATTTGGTTCACCTGCCGGTCTCTGAGCATTCTGCAACCTACTTTCCTCTTGTGGCACCACTAGCTAATGTTTCTAGGCTAGTGGTGAGGGATTTATGATGCTCAAGCTCAGATGTTTTTAATTTATTAATCAGTCTATTTATTTTAGATGTGTTTTTCCCTAACTAATTAATCAATTGCTCCTATGTTTCAGGTGTACAGTCAAAAGGAGGAACTGGAGGTGTATCTTGTGGTTTTGTTTGGAGTTTTTAGGAGGTGCATTTTGTTGTTGTTGTTGTGGATTATCAGAATCTGGTTTTTGAAACAAAAAATTAAAAAAACCTAATGAAAATAAATGAAATTAAATTCAAAACATAAAACAAATTGAATAAATGAGAAAGAAAGAGGGTTAGTGCAAGAAGATGAGTCTACTTTTTGGCCAAAAAGTGGAAGTGTTTTCCCTGTTTTTCAAATTTTATCTCATTTGAGCTTAAATTTTGAAACACTCAGAGATTGAATCTTGGAAAAAGTCAAAAATATAAAAGATAGCCCTCTGAGTTTACTTTCCAAATACGTAATTTATTTTAATATCCACATAATAAAAAATAACTTTTTGAATGTAGCTCTAAAAACTATGTTTTAAAATGTCTGTTTCAAGACCATACCATGCATGTGTACGACCCACACTTTTTGACACAATTAAAATTATTTTCTCAAACCGTTTTGGGAAATGGTTTGTAACACACTGAAGATTGATGAGCATATTTTTCTATAATTATTTTCTAATATATTTTTTTTAATTAATTTTTTAATGGCCGTAATTATTTATTTAAAAATTTGATGTGTATGACCCACATAATTTGACGTAAACTTAACATTTTTTGATTTTTTTTTTTAAATAGAAAAGAATTTTTTGTAGATTGATGACATATAATTTTTTTTTCAAAATTCATTAAAATAAAAAAATTATTAAATTAACAAAATTAGTTAATATTTCAAATTTATGGACCCGATTTAGTATAAATTAAATGAAAAATAGTTAAAATAATCAATTTTTAAATACATTTACATATTTAGAATCTAGACAATATAATCTGAAATGGGTTTTAATTTCATATAAAAATTCGCTAATTAGAGGCACGTAAACTATTTCAGAAGTTCATATTTGTGCTTTCATTCATGGAGATTTGAATTTGCAGGTCCATGTCTCAGGTGTGGCCATCCCAGGCCTATCCCGGGCCTAATCCTAATCCACTTGGCGGGTTGTGGATTCAAATTCTACTGAACGGGGGCCCGTTTATAAAATGAGGGCCCATTCCATTTTTTTGCATGTTGGATTTCATAACGAGCCCCTGTTTCTAAATAACCGTTATTGTAAAAAAAAAAAGACAGATTGCATCAATTTACCACACTATCATTGAAATCCGTACTGACAATGATTTTTTACATCATTTGGCAGTACTTTTTAATATTTTTTACACAGTTTTTTGAAGAACTCAGTAAAAAGGTATTATTTTTTGAAGAGGAGTTTGTAAATATGGGTTCTAAGAAATTTCAAAAGAAAAAAAAGAGGACAATGACAAGGGGCGAAATTCAAACACAAAGAGAGAAGGAGGCAAAACGCCAAAGAGATCGAAGATCACAACAATGATAATTGAATAACACTTCTAAAGCATCTAGTTCAGTGCCTGTTGTAGATGAGACCATTGAAGACATCATGATGGATGCAAGAAATGTAGAGCCAAACACGGGTATGACTGTGGATGCAATTGCTCATGTGGATGCGAATCCTAGTATGTTTTTAAATCCCCATGACTATGATGCCAATCAAATTGCTGATTTAAATAAAGTTGGATATAAATTTCATACACCAATACAAAAAGAAATAAAAATTGAAAATATTACACCACCCTCTCTGAAAGAAAATGAATG
The DNA here is from genome assembly GCF_030272615.1 of Cryptomeria japonica. Lineage (NCBI taxonomy): Eukaryota > Viridiplantae > Streptophyta > Pinopsida > Cupressales > Cupressaceae > Cryptomeria > Cryptomeria japonica. The sequence goes on from NC_081414.1 coordinate 697,567,280, forward strand.
TAATTTATTTGCTATTGATAGCAATGTGCTAGATAATCTTAATGGGTTAGTTTCTTGGAGACAAATCAGAACACATGCGAACAAATTATATAAACAATTTTTCTATAATAAAAAGTCAGGATTCCAATATCAATTAATGCTACAATTAATAAAAATGTTAAAAATGCGTAAAGTCATGAAAAAAATAGGTATTTATGCAAAACCAAAAAGAAAAGATGAATCATATAAGCAAGTTGTATCTATTGTTGTCAGTGCCATCGGTTCTATCGGAAAACAAGTCGATCTAAAGATAAGAATGCAGCACAGAGTTATAACGATTGCTATAGTTGCCAAAATGATTGTTAGTAAAAGAAAGTTAAGTGATATAAGTTGCTATTTGAACTTACATCGTAAAACCTTGTCAAGAGCGGCCAAAAGAAGAGACACAATTGAAATTGATCCACTAAACCCTTGTTGAAGTTTTAGTGGTAGACTTCAAAGGTCGGACATGAAATTAAATGATGAAACTAAACACTTAATTGCAAAATTTTGTCATGATAACACTAGAGTTTCATCAAATGCTAGAGATGTTTTAAAGTTAAGGGTGGGATAAAAAATTTGTGATCCTCATCCAAAACATCTTCTAGACATGACTCAAACTGAATTCTTTAAAAAATTTAGTGATGAATCTGTGTTAATGAATTTATGAATTAGTCAAAGATCATTTGAAAAATGCAAACCCTAGTATGTTAAAATCAATAAACTATGAATATCTTGTTGCTGTAAAACTCATGTTCAATTTCGTTACTATTATGATGTTTTTCGATATATACATTGTATGTTGCATGGTAATGATCTTGTGCAGGATTCTGGTGTTTATGTTTCACCTGAAACTATAAAAGATTTTATTGGAAGTTTATTTTGTAAACCACCTAATGAAAAATTATTTCTTTCCAGTTCATGCATTTATGGCCTTTGCAATTTATGTGGGAACTATTCTTTGATAGGTGAATGTTTGCATGAACATGTTTCATCTAAGTTTGGACAAAAAATGGTTGAAGTTAGGAGATTTAAAAATATAGAATACCCTCTAAAGGATGGAAAGATGGGGAAACATTTATAATTGATTATAGTACAAAATAGTGTGAATGCATTTATTAGTGAGTTTAAAAGTCATATTGTTCCAAAATATGTGAAACATTCCCAACATGCTCAATGGCTTGATGGATAGTTTTGCATATGCAAGAACACATTTCCAGTTGGAACAATAGTATTAGTTGTGGATTTTGCACAAAATTATACTCTAAAACCACAAGAGGAAACTCAATCACAATACTACAACTCAGTGCAAGTGGCCATATTTGTGCACATTATATATAGACATGACCATGACAATACAGAAGATAATAGAAATTTTTTGAGGGAGTATCATTTCTATGTTAGTGATAATCGATTACACTCTTCAAATTTTGTTCAGCATTGCTTTGAGGTATTTCATGATAATCTTAAGGAAAGAGAAATTGACATGAAACAACATACGATATGGTCAGATAACTGCATTGGACAATTAATAAATGCAAGAATGTTTTATTGGCTATGCAAAGTTCACAAGATAACCAATGTCCAACATTTATGGAGTTTTTTTGAAGCGGGACATGGTAAGGGGGAACACGATGGAGCTGGTGCCTGTGTAAGAAGAGCTCTTTCTAGAGAATAATTGAAATTCAAGTATGCAGTGAAATTCAAAGATGCTCGTGCAGTTGTAGATTAGTGCAATTCAAAGTTGTCAAAAGGATCAACTGAAAACTCTGAAATTCGACGTTTCTTCTGGTTGATAGAGGAAGATAGTATTCCTATTCGGCATGATTGTAATACCATCATTGGATCAGATAAATGGCATTCATTTAAGAGTTCTAATTCAAACACATGGACTATATTCACAAGGCAGCTTTCTTGCTTTTGTCAGTTTTGTGTTTCCGGAGATTGGGAATTTTGTGAGAATAAAGAATGGGTTGAAGAAAGGCAACAAAGATCATTGACACCCATAGATGCAAATGATCCACATGAAAGAATTGATGAAGATATAGATCAGATGTTTGCATCAAATGACTATGATCACATTTCAGATCTTATACAACAAGGTAAAATTATTTTTGAAATTTGTTTTGATTTATTAAATAGTACATATTAATGAAATCTTACAGTGTATATTTTTGTTTTTATTTCTCATTAAATATTAAAATAAAATTGTTTTGTACACAGGACATGTCTATGTTGTTGTTTCACCAGAGGACAATGAAGAGGGGAGAAAGTAGTGGTTGGCTCGATGTGTAGAGCCAAAACATAAGCTAACCACTCCTCGAGTAGATGATGATGGTTATGACTATCCAACAGGATCTGTGGTTGTTGTTGGCACTTGGCTATGCAAATATCTAACAAGAAAGAATGGATTGCCTGCATTTAAGATTATGAATTAGAGAAGAATATTATACATTACTCGCATTTGGTAGTGGCAACTAATATTAAATTGGATAGATATCGTGGCAGGCCTACTAATAAACAATTATGGACTCTCTCTATGGAAGAGTACGAGACAATTATAGATGCCTTGCAAAAGAGAGAGGATGCAGATGGTATAACAGAATGAATATCAAGTAAGTACCACTTGTCCCTGGGATGTGGTCTAGATCCACCCATCTCATGCTGTACAAGGAAAAAACAATATTAAAATACTTGAAATTAACTATTAAAAGAATCATTTATCAAATATAGTTAGAATTCATAAATTAAGTTACAAACTTACCATATGCTCATCAGATCCTCTAGCAGTACCAACACCAAATGTAGTGCTAGCTAACTCCTATACAAGGTCAAATTCAAAGTGTCCAATTAAATCTTAAATTAAGAGTCAAAATAAGATCAAATTAAGTATTGCATATTAATACCTCAAAGGATGTCGATGTGCGTTCAAATTGGCTCTAATCAAAATTATGAGGATAACCTATCCTAATGGTAGTGTCCACCTACATACCTGCATTTAATGAAATTATATTTAGTGAACATATATATATGTGTACTAAATAATTTCAAGTTAAGTTACAATGTTGTAAGAGTTCATATTTAATTTATGAATTCTAAGATCTACATACCATAGATGGTGTCATAGTAGTCAGACCCTCTTCTCGATGTTATGCCACGATGGCATAATAGGTGGACTATTATGCGATGACATGATATAATAGGACCAACTATGGACCCATTATGCAATGCCATGGCATAATAGGACATATTGTGCCATTATGGCATAATGTGTCCTATTATGCCATGACATGACATAATGTGTCCATAATTGGTCCTTTTATACCATCACATGACATAATAAGACCATAATAAGACCTTTATGCCATGACATGGCATAAAACTAAGCCTAAACTTTGAAATCTATAATTTGAAGAGTAATGTTAATCACTTTTAAGGTTATACTAATAGTGGTAACTTTTGTATTGCCTAATGAGGATAAGAACAATTTTGGTACATATGTTCGGTTTTGTTTCAATTTCGTTTTCATTTTTCATTTTGTTTCGATTTCGTTTTCGTTTTTGTCTTTGTTTCGATTTCGTTTTCGTTTTTGTTTTTGTTTCAATTTCATTTTTCATTTTCATTTTTGTTTCGATTTCGTTTTCATTTTGATGTTTCTGAGATATCTAATTTGATATTTTGTTTTGTTAACTATCTAGGTTTGGTTTTGATTTGTAAATTTGTTGATTAGGGTTTAGAGTTAACTGTTGAAGAATATTTCAGATCAAAATCAAGAATTTACAAATATAAAAAACTAATTTATTTATAGGCTACTGTTAAAAAAACTAAAATAATACCCCAAAAAACTAAATAATACACAAAAAAAAGGAAAAATATACAAGAAAATTACGAAATATGAAAATAGATGATTGAATGTGTGCCTGGGATGGTGGTGGAGGCTTGAAATGGAATCCACAACACGGGGGGCCATTTTTTATCTCCTGTTCTCAATTTACTATCACAGTGAGAATGAAAAAATTCGCCCAAAAAACGGTAAAAATACAATTTCAAAACGGGGACCTGGTTTTTACAAATGGGCCCTCGTTATTTACAAATGGGCCCCCATTTTGTTTAAAAATGGGGGCCCATATTTTAGCTTTGAGCCCCCGTCACCTTTTGGCTCGGGAGCCCGAAGAATAAATGGGCCCCCATTTTTTTAAAACGGGGGCCCTTTTTGAGGAGCACGTTTTCCAAAGCGTAGACTTTCACGAATTTGTGACTCATTAGCTTGCACTTGCCCAAGACAAAAATTAAGAAAAACTAACCTTGATCCATAGCGTTTGGTGGAGAAATGTGGTCACCCGTTCCAGTTTCGTACAAGAAAAGGAGAAAAAAACATTGTGGTCATAGGAAAATAATACCCAGTCCTTTTTTAAAAAACTTTTTTTGAGAGGTGCCACGTACACAGTTTTTTAGGGCTTATGAGTGTGTACGTACTCACTTTCCTAAAAGCAGCACGTACGCGCTCACTTTCCCAAAGAGAATGCGTACATGCTCACTTTCCTAAAGACAACGCGTACGTGGTATCTTTTTTTTAGGCTTGGGAACAACAAACCTAAGCGCGTAAGTGGTGATTTCAAATTTTAGAACTACGTACGCGCTGCTTTCTTTTTCATTTTTTTTTGGTGGTGTCCACTTTTCTGACCACCATCTTTGTGTACATACCCTCTAATCCATTCATTATTAACTAGATATAAGAGATGAGGGTTCAACATCTTCAATTGCTATCTCGCAAGTATATAGCCATTGTAAAATTGGTGGAGGGATAATAATAGCCAATAGATTCTATAAATTTCACTGTAATACTCTTATGTTTAGTGAAATTATGCATTTTCAATACTTAACAATTTTCAATGCTGATTTTCATGAAATAGGATATCGTTTAAACCATCATAACTTCCACGTGCCATGGCCAAAATTGAAAGTTCAATATATTTTGGAAAGGGGAAAAGGTGAAGAATAAAAACCCTAGGTAAATTGTTTTGCATGAAACTCAAACATATGCAAGTAGATTGTTTTGCAAACCTGCAAACTACTTCACCCAAATGTTGGTTTCTCAAAAAAATAATTTAAATTTTTTAGATATCTATTAAACTTTATAAACTTGTTTTAAATAAGCCAACTCAATCTTAATAACATATTGCTTCCTCACTAAAACTCCTTTTTCCACTCCGAAAAGATCTGTGTTGGGCCCTTCAGATTGGACAGTTGCGGCAGCTAAAGTTGAAGATGGATGGATTACTGTAAAGGGGAAGTATTCAAAGACGTCCAAGCTTTATTTCTATATGACTCTTCATTCCCACAAGGCCAATTGCAAATCTTGAGGGCCCTTGTAGTTGGTTGTTTGGGTTGGTTTTACTGGCCCTTTCTTTGTATGGGTTGCATGCTATCTTTAGGGGTAGTCCTTGTTTTTTTGGTTGTTCTATCTAGTTGGGCTTTCAATGCCTTATCTATTTTATAATCTGATTTAAAGGGTTTCGGGGCCCCTTCAAAACCTATTTTTCACTTAATAAAAAAAACAAACTCATTGCTTCCTCAAAACATGTGCAATTGTTGAATACTCAAAAGGTTGATTTCTCTACTAATGTTGGGAGAAATGCCACTCCAAAACTGAGTATATTAGCTACACCCAAATGTTAGTTAAAGTCATTGGCAAAAATGAAGTGGCAATGAAACCTATATTTAACCCTCTATATATAATTCAATTAGAAATTACTACGAAATTAATTTTAAACCCTCTAGTGTGCACTAAAGAAAATGGGTGATTGATAGAAAGAAATGATACAGATCCATTTGGAAATATTAATGAAATATCAATTCAAACTTTCCACATTTGTCTTAAATTTTTCCTTTTATTCAAACCTAGACTAAAATATTCTTCAAAAAGTAAAGCAACAAGTAAGAACACCGTTTTACTTTCTTAAAATCAACTCAAGCTTAACAGTAATGCATTTGGCACTACAAGAAGGATGGATTCTTGCTTAAAATTTGTTCAAGAAATTGATTGAAGTATTAATTACCCACTTCATGATATTCTAAGTAGTTAAGTAAACCTTAAATATGTTGTATTTGTAAATATTGGAATTCACTATAATTTTATGTATTTTAGTCATGTCTGAATTTCATTAATTTAAATTTATTCTTCCTTAAAAGGAAGATAAATTAATTATTCCTGGTCCGATTTCCTTTACTATAGAGATATATGAATAGAACCCATGCAGAGGGTTTTCATTGCTCGTAATTAATTGAAATAATTTAACTTGCTTCATAGGAAAATATTAAAATGAATTTAAATATGAGGTACTTATAGAATAAGGAGTGTAGATACATTCTATAATAATTAGATCACTTTTATTTTAAATCATAAAGCTTGATTATTTTCTTAGGGAATATGTTAGTAAGGCTATATTTATGACATTTCATTTGAAGTAGAGGATGGACTCTATCAATGGATAGGATGGACTCTATCAATGGATAGGGTGAACTCACAATATTGTTTCCCACTTTTGTCTAGGAACAAAATTCACGGAGTGGGAAAAAAAAATTGGGGATGTTCAAGCGAACCACTTCCGATTGAACCCACCATCAGATCTGGGTTCAATTGAACCCAAGATAGATTTTGAGGTTCTATCGAACCCAATAAAATATTTATTTTTATGGGGTTCGTTCGATCGAACCGTTTAAAAAATTATTTTTTAAAATCTCTATAAAAGTCAAAAATGACAGTTAAACTATCATTTTCAACTTTGGAGTTTACTGTGGAGAGGGGTTTAGAGCGAACTCGGCATCAACATTACGTCACTATACCCTATCAGCAATAGCCAGCGCTTCTCATCTTTCAACATTCGACCTACATTATTTTAGGTGCACAAAATAACCTTTTTTTTGGTTTAATAATGTTTTTATTATGTTTTTTTATTTTTTATTAAAATTATTTAAAAATTAGTAAATAATTTGTTAATTAATTTATTTTTTTAATTAAACAATTTTATATTTATTGTTTTTTTCAGCATTTTAGAAAAACGTTAACAAAAACTTTGAAAATGTGTCTATACTAAAATTTTAAAACTTAGAAAAACATCTGAAAAAATTTTAGAAAAACATTAGCAAAATTAAAACTTAGAAAAATGTTAGAAAACTTAATTTAATGTTTTAATTTAACGTCAATTTGTTTCTTTAATTAAATAACTGTATATGTATTATTTTTTTTCAACTTTTTAAAAAACCGTTATGAAAAACTTAGAAAACTAAGGTAGTAAATTAAAACTTAGAAAAACGTTAGGAAAAACATTAGCAAAATGTTAGAAACTAAATATAATAAATTATCTTAGAAAAACATTATAAAACTTAGATAATAAACTTAAACAAATTAGACAAAATAAAACATCTATGACCCCTTTTCACATCCTATTACACACACAACATGACCCCTTAGGACCCCTTAAGACCACATATGCCCCTGACACACTATATGACCCCTTAGGACCATAGAGGATCACATAGTTTCCTAAGGGGTCATATGTGGTCCTAAGGGGTCATATGTGGTCCTAATGGGTCACACATGTGTTCTAACACATGCGTGATCCCTTAGGGCCACATATGATCCCTTATAAAATCCTACTGTATACAACATACCCCGTAGGATCATATAGTGTCCTAAGGGGTCATATGTGGTCCTAAGGGGTCATGCATCTGTTCTAACACATGCGTAACCCATTACGGCCACATATGACCTCTTATAACATGCTAGTGTGTACAACATACCCCTTAGGATCACATAGTGTCCAAGGGGTCATATGTGGTCATAAGAGGTCACGCATGTGTTCTAACACATGTGTGACCCCTTAAGACCATATATGACCCCTTATACAATCCTAGTATTTATGACATACCCCTTAAGATCAGATAGTGTCCTAAGGGATCACGCATGTGTTAGAACCACATATGACCCCTTATAACATCCTACTATGTACAACATACCCCTTAGGATCACATAGTGTCCTAAGGGGCCATACGTGGTCATAAGGGGACATGCATGTGTTCACATGCATGACCCCTTATGACCACATATGACCCCTTATAACATCCTAGTGTGTACGAAATACCCCTTAAGATTACATAGTGTCCTAAGGGGTCATATGTGGTCCTAAGGGGTCACGCATGTGTTCTAACACATGTGTGACCCCTTACGACCACAAATGACCCCTTATAACATCCTATTGTGTACGACATACCCCTTAGTCCATCACAAAGTGTCCTAAGGGGTCATATATGGTCCTAAGGGGTCACACATGTGTTCTAACACGTGTGACCCCTTAAGACAACATATGAGCCCTTATAACATCCTAGTGTGTATGACATACCCCTTACTCCATCATAAAGTGTCCTAAGGGGTCATATATGGTCCTAAGGGGTCACACATGTGTGATCCCTTATGACCACATATGGCCCCTTATAATATCTTAGTGTGTACGACATACCCCTTAGTCCATATCAAAGTGTCCTAAGGGGTCATATGTGGTCCTAAGGGGTCACGCATATGTTCTAACACATGTGTGGCCCCTTATGACCATATATGACCCCTTAGTCCATCACAAAGTGTCTTAAGGGGTCATATGTGGTCCTAAGGGGTTATGCATGTGTTCTAACACATGTGTGACCACTTAGGACCACATATGACCCCTTATAACATCCTAGTGTGTACAACATACCCCATAGGATCACATAATGTCCTGAGGGGTCATATGTAGTCCTAAGGGGGCATGCATGTGTTCTAACACATGTGTGACCCCTTATAACATCCTAGTGTGTAGAACATACCCCTTAGGATCACATAGTGTCCTAAGGGGTCATATGTGGTCATAAGGGGTCATACATGTGTTCTAACACATGTGTGACCCCTTATAACATCCTAGTGTGTACGACATACCCCTTAAGATCACATAGTGTCCTAAGGGGTCATATGTCGTCCTAAGGGGTCACACATGTGTACTAACACATGCGTGACCCCTTATAACATCCTAGTGTGTAAAAAATACCCCTTACGATCACATAGTGTCCTAAGGGGTCATATATGGTGACAAGGGGTCATGCATGTGTTCTAAAACATGCGTGATACTTTAGGACCATATATGACCCCTTATAACATCCTAGTGTGTACGACATACCCCTTAAGATCACATAGTATCCTAAGGGATCATATGTGGTCCTAAGGGGTCACTCATGTGTTATAATCCATGTGTGACCCCTTATGACAACATATGACCACTTATAACATCCTAGTGTGTACAACATACCCCTTAGTCCATCACAAAGTGTCCTAAGGGGTTATATATGGTCCTAACGGGTCACACATGCTTCTAACACATGTGTGACCCCTTATGACATGTTGAGATATGACCCCTTATAACATCCTAGTGTGTAAGAAATACCCCTTAGTCCATCTCAAAGTTTCCTAAGGGGTCATATGTGGTCCTAAGGGGTAACACGTGTTCTAACACATGTGTGACCCCTTGTGACCACATATGACCCCTTATAACATCCTAGTGTGTACAACATACCCCTTAGTCCATCACAAAGTGTCATAAGGGGTCACACATGTGTTCTAACACATGCATGCCCCTTAGGACCACATATGAACCCCTATAACATTGTAGTGTGTACAACATACCCCTTAGGATCACATAGTGTCCTAAGAGGTCATATGTGGTCCTAAGGGGTCATGCATGTGTTCTAAGACATGTGTGACCCCTTACGACCACATATAACCCCTTATAACATTTTGGTGTGTAGACATACCCCTTAGTATATCACTAAGTGTCCTAAGAGGTGATATGTGGTCCTAAGGTGTCATGCATATGTTCTAACACATGTGTGACCCCTTACGACCGTATATGACCCCTTATAAAATCCTAGTGTGTACAAAATACCCTTTAGTCCATCACAAAGTGTCTTAAGGGGTCATATGTGCTCCTAAGGGGTCACGCATGTGTTCTAACACATCCATGACCCCTTATAACATCCTAGTGTGTACAACAATACCCCTTAGTCCATCACAAAGTGTCTTAAGGGGTCATATGTGGTCCTAAGGGTACCCCTTACAACCTCATAAGACCCCTTATAACATCCTAGTGTGTACGACATACCCCTTAGTCCATCATAAAGTGTTCTAAGGGGTCATATGTGGTCACACATGTGTGATCCCTTATGACCACATATGACCCCTTATAACATCCTAATGTGTACAACATACCCCTTAGTCCATCACAAAGTGTCCTAATGGGTCATGTGTGGTCCTAAGTGGTCACGCATGTGTTTATCAGAAAGTGTCCTAAGGGGTCACACATTTGTTCTAACACATGCATGACTCCTTAGGACCACATATGACCCCTTATAACATCATAGTGTGTACAAAATACCCCTTAGTCCATCACAAAGTGTCCTAAGGAGTCAAGCATGTGTTCTAACACATGCATGACCCCTTAGGACCATTTATGACCCCTTATAACATCCTAATATTTATAATGTACCCCTTAGGACCCAATTTAGTGTTTTTCTCTCAAGTCCCTTAATTTCCTCAGTATGTGTTTAAATTTTTAAATTATGTTTTAATTTAGTACTTGTCTATATATTTAATGATCTCTCTCTCTCTTTGAAATTAATGATATCTCTCTCTCTGTCATGAAAATGATCTCTCTCTCTCTCTCATTAATGTTTTATAAATTTTTAAAATTAATGCATGTGTTATATAGATAAATTTATATATTTTTAATGATCTCCCTCTCACTCTCTTTAAAATAATTTATTTAAATTTGAATTATGTAAGAACTTCATGTATATAGATGAATTATGTGAGAACTTCATGTGTACATTTTAATTTAATGAGCTCACTATTAATGATCTCTCTCTCTCTCTCTCTCCCTCTCTCTCTCTCTCTCTAGAATTTAACTGATTTTAATTTAATGTTTTAAATTGAATGCATTTCATGTGTGTGTGCTTATGTAAATTTTAACTTTATGATCTACTAGTACCCATTCTAAAAGTACCAAATCCGAATGGACACTTCATAGTCATAACTGATGCTTCTATTGAAGGTTTAGGAGGAGTACTTGTCCAGGATGAAGGGGTAGTAGCTTACGAATCCAGGAAGCTGAAGACTCATGAAGTTAATTATGCACCCCATGACTTAGAGTTAGCAGGGATTGTGCATTCCCTATAGAAATGGAGACACTTCTTACTAGGGAAGCCCTTTGAGTTAAAGTCAGATACCCAAGGACTAAAGTACATCTTTACCCAACCCCACTTAAATGCTAGACAAAGAAGGTTGTTAGAGTTTCTAAGTGAATATGATTTTGAAATTGAATATATTAAGGGGAAAGAAAATAGGGTGGCAGATGCTTTGAGTAGGAGGAGACACTTGATGACTATAGCAACATTCAAAACTTCTTTCAAACATATTTGTTACCCCTTATGACCACATATGACCCCTTATAACATCCTAGTGTGTAAGATAATACCCCTTAGTCCATCACAAAGTGTCTTAAGGGGTCATATGTGGTCCTAAGGGGACCCCTTACAACCTCATAATACCCCTTATAACATCCCAGTGTGTACAACATACCCCTTAGTCCATCACAAAGTGTTCTAAGGGGTCATATGTGGTCACACATGTGTGATCCCTTATGACCACATATGACCCCTTATAACATCCTAATGTGTACAACATACCCCTTAGTCCATCACAAAGTGTCCTAATGGGTCATGTGTGGTCCTAATTGGTCATGCATGTGTTTATCAAAAAGTGTCCTAAAGGGTCATATGTGGTCCTAAGGGGTCACGCATTTGTTCTAACACATGCATGACTCCTTAGGACCACATATGACCCCTTATAACATCATAGTGTGTACAAAATACCCCTTAGTCCTTCACAAAGTGTCCTAAGGGGTCATATGTGATCCTAAGGAGTCAGGTATGTGTTCTAACACATGCATGACCCCTTATAACATCCTAATATTTATAATGTACCCCTTAGGACCCAATTTAGTGTTTTTCTCTCAAGTCCCTTAATTTCCTCAGCATGTGTTTTAATTTTTAAATTATGTTTTAATTTAGTACTTATATATATATTTAATGATCTCTCTCTCTCTCTCTCTTTGAAATTAATGATATCTCTCTCTCTGTCATGAAAATGATCTCTCTCTCTCTCATTAATGTTTTAGAAATTTTTAAATGTATGTATGTGTTATATAGATAAATTTATATATTTTTAATGATCTCCCTCTCGCTCTCTTTAAAATAATTTATTTAAATTTGAATTATGCAAGAACTTCATGTATATAGATGAATTATGTGAGAACTTCATGTGTACATTTTAATTTAATGAGCTCAATATTAATGATCTCTCTCTTTCTCTCTCTCTCTCTAGAATTTAACTGATTTTAATTTAATGTTTTAAATTGAATGCATTTCATGTGTGTGTGCTTACGTAAATTTTAACTTTATGATCTACCTAGATAGATGGAGGATTGGGATCCCCATGTACCTATGCCTGATCAGGATCTTCATGCAGAGGCTCTTGGTTAGGATCCACCTCCATAGGCTCTTGATCAAGACCCTCTCCCCTGATATTGGTACCATTTTTCATCGTAGTGACCATGAGATGAGGAAATTGAGAGGTAGTTTAGATTACCGATGGACTGATGGCATGTACCAGAGTACATGCAAATCCATTTTTACGAGTTTACAATCTTTGAGGGATCCTCTAGTTAGCCACACGTCATTTTTGCCACAAGTTATAGATTCTATCGATAGACAATTGAGAGCTGAGGTGAGGGATCACCATTCCTTCGCTGACGTGTTGGGGGCAGTCTCAAAGGAAACTATTAAGGAGAGATTTTTTCACAGTATTAGGAGAAGAACAAGGTGATAGGATATTAGGTGACATGATTCATTGATCCATAGGTTGCAGAGTTGATTTAGCCATGCTTCTTAACTGCCCATGGTCGTTATCCAAATAACGACCAAATACCATTATACTTTGCATAGCAGGTCCATGCTGAGGTTCACTATCAATTGAAACCAAACTACCTTGGCATTCCTAGATATTATTGATAGGAGAGGGGCAAGATTGATGATACAGATGCATGTCGTAGGCATGATAGAGCTCCGCCCAGACACAGGGAGCTTGTTGGTGCTCAAGATATTTCAGGCGATAGTCCCAGCCCTCGACCCCATAGTGGATCATGTTGTGATTGCTTCTCAAAGAGAAGCAATTGATAGGATTGGAGATATATTGCATCACCAGTAGCCACCATATCATCAAATAAGATGGGTAGATATATGATGAGCCAACCACGTTCCAGATCATCCACTAATACATCTTCTAGTCACGAGGTGGCTTCAGATTTAGATCAGTATGTTACTATTGGCATCCCCCCACTAGATGATGTAGCAGCTATAGAAGGAAGTGCTAGACATGTACAGATGTCATAGTATTTATCCAAGGACCTTCTATATTCATACTGTTTCATTGACTTGGGATACCATTGGCTACTGTTAGAGATTCTCAAAGACAAACAATCTACTGCATCGACGCATACGTCAGGATAGTCACATTATTCTCATCACTCTATATATGCTCCAGGTGACCCACCCATAGATCACTCTATTGATGCAGAGGAGGAGATATGAGTTGATCAAGTCCATATCACAAATGAAGGCTTAGATTCATTTCAGGAGTAGCTACAAGGTTTGAGCCAGAATAGTTTTATAGATATGCTACTAGCATCAGACACTTCATCGATGCCTAGACATCTACTTAGCCCCTTACACTCCTCAGTCATTTGTACAAGTAGAGAGAGATATGTAGGCATGGTTGATGTGGTGGATATGATCATAGGAGATTATCATACTATACAGGCTTCTAATACACATGTGTGTATGTGCACATAATTTTTAAAAGGATGTACACGTAATTTTTAGATTTAATAAATAACTTTAAATAAGTATCATTTATTGTTCAAACAAATCCTAAAATAGACATGTGTATGCACAACAGTTACTTCATGTCACTCCTAGCTTGAGCTCAGAGTGTGTGCATTGACGAGATTCTATGTATGCTACAACTGGTAGTTGACAGGTTAGTTATGGATTTTGTATGCACATGTGCATTATACTATATTTTAATTTACTAGTCTATTTGATTATTTAAATAAGATTCATACATGTAGATATATTTTTAATATTTAAATATAAATTTTCCTTTTGCAGGGGTCTATTGGACATCTAGACTCTCACCAGGACTCTCACTCAGACGGTCGCTCTTTTCATGGCCATCATGATGTATGTTGATTTGCCACTTTATAGCTCATCTGTTTATCTTTTTATATATGTATTTCAGACTTTCATCTAGACATGCATGTATTGCTACATTCAAACTTACTTTACATTGCTATGTATTTAGAGTTACCTTATATTGAGATTCTATTTTTGGTCTTACTTTATATTTCTATGTATTTAGATTGTATCATGTGCACATTAGATTATACTTTATACAGTTTGTATTTGATCATACTTGCACGTTTGATTATACTTGTGTGTGTGTGTGTGTGTGTGTGTGTGTGTGTGTGTGTGTGTGTGTGTGTGTGTGTGTGTGTGTGTGTGTGTGTGTGTGTGTGTGTGTGTGTGTGTGTGTGTGTGCATTTTTATTATACTATACAAGTATAAATCATGTGTACACATATTTGATTATACTTAAATATCTATAAGCTTCTTGACTAAATAACTTTTGAGTAATTTGAAATTTTTATCGAACATTTTTTAAATATAAAATTAAAAAAATTGATTTATTATTTTTACTATAAACAATTTTTTTGAATACAATAGATACACAAAACAATATTCTTTTAATAGTTTTTTTTCCTCCACATCATCTAAGTATTTCTAATGTTATGTAGAATGGTTAAAAAACCATTCTAAACAAATCTAAATTGTAAAATGACATAAATCTAGTGAAACTCATAATTGATATCAATTGTTTGAAAACAATTTTATTAGTAGTTAAGTCAAACATGTTTATTTTAAAATATTTAAACATAAATATTAAAGCTAAATTAATGTTAGAAATGAAAAAAATGTGAGTGCCAACATCTCATATTTATTTCAAATATCATTAATTGGATTGAATAAATTATAAAAAGAATAGAACTAAATACACTACTATATTAGTATGAGTTAATTAAAAATATTTATTTATTATACATTGATAAATGTATCAAATAATATCAATATAGGAAAAAGGAAAGGATGGTTTGCATAAATAAAATTAGTATATTATAATTGATTATTTCATCACATTATATTTGATCTAGAACATATAACTTAAATAATTAAATATATTATTTTTAATGAAAAAGGAGAGTGAAATTAATGTAAATTGGTAGTTAATTTATTTATATATATTAATATATAGAGCAATACTATAAGCTATTGAAAAATATTTCACACAAAACTCCTCCTATAGCTTCTTTCATTCTCTCCACTAAAAAACATCCTCCCTTACAGTGTGTCTAGTCCAGGCCCATCATCAAGCTACATATCTTGACCATCAACCACAACCTAGATTTTGCAACAAGCCTCTGATTCTACATTCCCAATTATCTCCATTTTGTTTAGACACGTGAATTAATTTCTATCTACACCTTTGACTATAGAAGGGACATTTTTAAAATTAGATCAACTCTTACATGAAGATCTTGTTGATTGATGTTTTAATAAATCTCAAATTAGATGAGAATGCAAAATAAAATGGCATCTCTCTTGAAAGGTATCAAAATTTAAAATGAATAACCCCAAGGGTCTTTTTAGTTAGGCCTTAACTTGTATAATCTACTTGTTCATTATTTTATTCAAATCACATAGAAGGACTTACAAAATTATTCACTGAAATATTAAATATGAGGGTTAGATAAATTAAAAAAATTGTAAGTTTGTAGTATCCCAAACCCTTAAATGGTTTTTTGATCTCATATTTGATTATATTTGATTATTGAAAATACTCAAGGGTAAGATATATAATGTTTTTACACTTTTGAATATTTGTTTTGATTTTAGATTTTATTTAAAAAAAATATATCAAAAGATGGGATAAGAAAGAAATGTAGTTTATAAATCATCATCTTGAAATTCTATTCGAATAAAAGAATGCATAAGCTGAAAGATCTCAATACAACTAATTTCTTTTCTTAACTAAACACAACCATAGTGATACAAATAATTGAAATCTTCAAAGGATTCAAATCTTCAAAGGATTCAAATCATAAACAATAGATTGAACATCCACTTTTGGTGCAACTGAATAAGATTTATATGTATTAAATAATAATAATAAATTAAAATTTTCTTAGATTAACCACCCAAGGAAGATGTGCACTATTTACAATTTCCTAGTATGAACACAAGATTGACTAAATACCCATGGCATTCACATTCACAATAAAAATTCAGCTAGACAAGTCGATATATATTGAAGTAAATTCTATTAAAAATTTCATATAGTTGTATTATGCATTTAAATTACATGTATAGTTATAAATGCATTTAATTAAAAATGAATACATGAACTAATTTAAACTTAAATACAAAAATGTACTAGAAATAATTTAAATCAAATTTCATACATGTCCTAATTTAAAGATATACATGATCCTAATTGTGCATACATCGAGGCTTAAGACATTATCAACTCATCCACAAAAAAAAAGTTTACTTTGTACATGTGTACACGCACGCAAGTTATTATTTAACATCACAAGCTATATAAAATTAAATTCATGGGTTAAAACACATTTACTTAGGTGAACTAAATATTTCATACCTCATCAAGTGGTTCAAACCGCTCTTCAATAACACTTAATATTTTCTCATGATCTTCACTATCTAGTCTCCACTTTTGAGACCGCCCGTGACATTGAACTGTATGAAGAATTAGGCCAACATCAATGACCAAGTGGTTATATTGATATACCTTGTTGTCAATTTGGTATTCAATGAAATGAATCCCATGTTGAACAATTTTAACTTGTTTGAAATATGTCCCTTGCACTACAACTGAGTTTGTATGTACTTGTATAAGAAACAAGAAATAAAAAAATTGTGTAGGTTTTATATATACAAATTAAAACATGTGCACATGTGCATGTTTAAAATTAATTAATTAATTTAAACGTTCAAATCAGTTCACACTTGTGGGAAAGGACATTCCATCACTCATTTCAAATTCTTTTAACTTATTTCTCTCTTCTATGCAACACATTAAATAATAACTAACACCTTCTATTTTTCCATCTTCTGCTATGACAACAAAAATCTATCCTGCAATTTGAAATGAGTTATAAATTTAAAATGTACTCAATTAAAAACTTATAATTTATTTGCATACATGCACACAACATCTTTTAAAGGATATATATATATATATATACACACACACATATACATATATATACAGGTACGTATACATACATATACATATATATACATACACACACACAAACACACATACATAGACACAAACACATACACACACACATATATATGTATATATATGTATTTACATATATATGTATGTACATATATATACATGTATGTACATATATATACATGTATGTATATATATATACATGTATATATATATATATATATACATGTATATATATGTACATACATATATATGTAAATATATATACATATATATACACAAACATATATATGTACATATATCTATATATATGTACACTTATACATATATATACACACATGTATATATATACACATACACACACACATATATGTACACTTACATATACACATTACACATACATACATACATACATATATATATACATATATATATATATATGTATATATATATGTATGTATGTGTATGTATGTGTATATATATATATGTTTATGTGTATATATATGTATGTGTGTGTGTGTATATATATATATATATATACTTTTTAAATCAATCCTGAAATATGGTCATAATCAATAGAAATCAAAGGAATGTCTTCAAAGATTTCATCCTCATTTTCCTCGCATGTGTCAAAAACATCTAGTGACACCAATTTCCATTCACTGACATATCCAAGCACCTGGTTCTTGCAATCAATATAGTTTTCCAAAATGCAATCAAAACAAAAACATGAATAATCCCTAGTGTACAATGTCCATGGGCAATTATCTATACTCATGACACAATGCAAAGATCTTGTCATCTTCATGCTCTTGCATCTATGCATTGATCTTCTATCCACATCTGCAAAATGTACATGCCTACACGAACATACATATCAAGTTGTTTTAAAACATTTGAACCAGGAACATTTAAAAAAATTAAAAAAACATTTTAAAACACTAAAAGAGGCCGTGTACCGGTTATCTCCCAAAACACTCTATATGAAATGGGCCTATATGTTCTCGATGATGAACCAAGATAATTAGGCTGCACAAAGTGTTTCTTACACCATTCAAAAACATCATGTGCATCATCTATACAATCTCCTTTATAATTTATTTGATGTTTTCTTAGAGCATGTTTGATACAAGCTCCTGCACCATCATGTTCACCCTTTCCATGACCACTCTCAGAAAAACTTCAAACATGTGGTATTTTGTCATTTCAATGATATCCACATAGTGCATAAAATGGCCTTGAAAATTTGAATTATGTCACACATCCATTAGACCAAACAAAATGTTTAACTATTGTTATGCCTCTCTTTCAAATATTTAAAAAACTTCATAAAGCAATGTTGTACAAAAAGTGTGTCATGCTCCTTACCATCATTGATATAGAAGTGGTACTCTTTCTTAATGTAACTATTGTCAAATGTACTACAGCACCATCCAAATCCATTTGTGCATGTCGATAACACACATGCACCATAATAGTGATTTGCTTTGAAAAGTAATACTCTAATTGAATCTCTTTTTGATGTGCAAAAGATTAATTTTTTTGCGAAGTCCACTACGGATAGAATAGTTCCAAGTGGGAAAGTGTCTCTTAATGTTTGAAATTGTTATGATTTCCACTTGGCAGAAAAACCATGGCATGTGTATGGTTTTATCAACTTACAAAAAAATTCCATAAATGTTCCACTAGGTATCTCCTCTTCTACATAATCTAAACTTGTAGATTCCTTTCCAAATTTTGTTTCAAATTTTTTGTACTTGTAACTCTTGCAATTTACCATCTTCGTTATGTTAGTATGTTCATCTCTCAATTGAAATTTAGCCAACTCCCCACATGTTCCACAAATTCCTTTTATGCAATTTATTTGACCAGTTGCAGTATCATTTGATTTATCACATAAGATGGATGTTATGAATTGACTTGTTCGTTTAGGAGGAGATTTTTCATAACCATCACTATGTTCTCTAATATTTTGAAACACTTGATAGTATAGATCAAATTTGATGTTATAATAACAACAACAAGTTTCAAAGACTTTGTTTACCTTCACATAATATCGCCTTAACCTTTCAAACATGGTTTGTCTAATCTTTATATGAGGGTTTTTTTAGTAAACAACACATACAATTCATGTTTTGTTGTGTCTAACAAATGTTTTACATGGAGATCATAATGATCAGGGCCAATCCTTTGCTTGATAACATCTCTGTTGTTTGATGAAGGACGAGTATTATCATTCCAAAAACTTGTCACCAAGTTCCTAACAACATCTTCAATTCTATCATAACAGGGAGCTCTATACATAATTGTCCAATTCCCTTCTGAGGTAGTATCATCCAAAATCTTTCTCCTTTTCACATATTTTGATATTGTCCTTCTAATAAAACCAAACTCAAATGACAATGAAAAGATTTGTCTTTTTGAGGAAATCTTTCACTTACTAAAGATGTCAACATCACTCTTCTTGAAATGGTCTTATCTATTGTTCGAGATTTTTTACCAATGTTCACCAAACCTTTCTTAACATTATCAATAATATATTTTTGTAACTAAGAATTTCTCCTCTTTTGACTTGTTGTATCTATACCCGACAATTTCAATGGATCTATTAAGTCTTTATGAGTAAGTACAATTGATAACAATTGAGCTTTATCTAGTGTAGTATCATCATTTCTTTTGTACTTTTATTCATTGAACTCATTTTAGTATGTCTAGGTTCTTCATTAGACATTTCAACTCATTCAAATCCATTTCAAGTAAATGATCTAATTTTTTATAAGAAATATTTCTCTTCACATGTTTAGCTAGATCCACAATATGCTCATCCATACCAGTGGTAGGAGGTAAGGAGACTGGCCCCTCTCCTTCAATGTCCATTGGTTCAACTTGGGAAAGATCCTCCCTATGTTCTTCAACTATAATATGTTCTTCAACAAGTTTGTTTTCCTCAACTCCCTCTTGAGAACTTCCTTCTTCTCGAGCTCGTTCTGCACATAACTTAAGATGACGGAATATTTTTAATGCAATGAAATTTCAAGTATAATTTGAAACCAAATTTTCAAGTCATAATAAGACCTAAATATTATGTCATAATAGGTGGACTATTATGTCATATTTAATACCTATTATTGCATAATAGGTCCTAATATCACATGTAATATGTCCTAATATCTGCATAATATAGGTGTTGACGGGACTCTTAAGTATAATGTGAATTTGTTTTGCATACGTGGTCATATTAAGTCATATAATAGAACCTCTTATGACATAATAGGTTCTATTAAATGTCATATTTAAGACCTATAATCATATAATAAGTCCTAATATCACATAATAGGTCTTATTATTACTTAATATGACCACATATGCAAAACAAATTCACATTATACTTGACTCCCCTTAAGACCTATATTATGTGATATTATGACCTATTATGCGATTATAGGTCTTAAATATGACATAGGTTGAAACCTATTATGACATAATAAGTCTTCTTAATTATGACTTAATATGACCACGTATGCAAAAACATTTCACATTATACTTGAGTCCCCTTAAGACCTATATTATGCAGGTATTAGGACCTATTACATGTGATATTAGGACCTAAATTATAAGATAATAGGTCATTAATATCACATACATAATACACCCTAATATAACATAATATGGGTCTTAAGGGGACTCAAGTATATAATGTGAAATGTTTTTGCATACATGGTCATATTAAGTCATAATAAGACCTATTATGTCATAATAGGCTCTATTACGTCATATTTGAGATAGGTATTATCACATATAATAGGTCCTAATATAGCATAATAGGTCCTAGTATCACATAATATAGGTTTTAAGGGGACTCAAATATAATGTGAAATATTTTTGCATACACTTGAAACAAAGTAGATACAATGTTTGTTTGTATGAAAGTATTTGATTGTTTTGATCATGCAAGCACAAATCCTAGGAATGGACTAAACAATAGTTGTTGAATCTAACTTGGGGGGTTACCCCGAACTACGCAATTCAGAGAGGATACTTAGGTTCTTGACCCTACTGGCTCCCCTCCACAACGCTCACTTCTTCGAGGCAACAAAGCAGCAGTCCCCATGAAAAATCCCCATGGCGAACTTTGTATCTCTACTAGGAACCATATGTGTGTGAGCTGATCTAGAGGTGTGACCTCCTACCCAAACAACTCGAAGGTTTTGGGCTTCTAACACAAAAAGGCACTAGTAAGGGAATCCGTTCAAGTGGGCATAGATCCGGTCAGTTAACATCGCTATGCCATTCCAACACCCATCACTTGCAACTTTCATTACAATCACTTTTATTTATAGTAGTTTGGAAGAGCTTGGCTTTAGCTTATTACCACTTTGGGTTGTTCCCTCTCATCGAGCCTTAAGGGCTACTCGAGATGCAGACCCCTTTCTAAGGATAAAATAAAAAGAGCCTATTGCTCAAGACACAAAAGACAAGTTTGCTAATTTTAGAACACCAATTGAAGTGTCTGCTAAACTATCAAGACAATTGGTTTCAAAATCTAAATTAAACTATATATTTATGGACTATATAAATTAAATTATAAATTATAAATGGGAAAGAGAGGGGTCCTAAAGATCTTAATGGAATTTGAAATACAAATACACATATTATTTCAAATTAAAACAAAATTATTTTTAATTAAAACAAGATTATTTTTAATCCTACCATTTCCAATTTATTTAATTAAAATAACATCATTTAGAATTAATTAAGATAGAATTATTATATAAATTAAATTAATTTAATTAAATTAATATTATTTAAAATAATTTTCATAAAAATATAACATAAAAAATATTTAAATAATACTATCAAATAAACACAATTTTTGGTATGTAATACATATAAAATTAAATAGAAATTAAATAAAAATACATACTTGCATCATAATATCTTTGCCTTCTTTGTTCTCGATATCTTTGTTCTGTTTTGGGTGAATAATTCCTTGAAGTCTTATTTTGCCTTCTGTTCTTGTTCCCCATGCTTTTAAAATAACCTTCAAATATCTTCAAATTATTGTCCTCAAAATAACTTTCAAATTTCTTCTTTCATTCAAAAATGTGAATTGTTTTGATCATTTGTGTAAAAAAATGAAAAAAATATGTATATTTATATGACATAGTAAATTGTTAAAAAAATGGAAATTTGGGTTGGCTGGGGTTCGAATGAACGTCGGTCTTTACGAAAGGTCGGGTTCATTCGAACCATGTCGTTATGTGAAATTTTGCACCATTATTTTGACCAAGGGGTTCGAACGAACCCTCTATGGTTCAAGCGAACCCCCCTTCATTTGAACCCCTATTCGTACGAACCACCCTTTTTTGACATCTCTCCCCAAATTCTTCAAAATTCTGAAAATTTTTAACCTTCAACCCTCTATTTCAAGGCTCAAATTAAAGAATATTGATAACCCCAAAATATAAGATGGTAGTTCTCAAAGCAATCTTTCCAAAAAGTATAATTTTATTACATTGTGAATTTATTATGTTCTTGTTTTTTTAATTTTATGAAATATTGGTTTTTCACCGAACATAAACTTCTTTGTTCAACGCATTGGAAAAAATAGGAAACTAATTCAAAAAAATTATGGAAAATATCTCTGGCCTATTAAATTCTTCTTTCTAACAAAAAACGAAATTTAATTTTGATATATATAGAACAAGTTATGTGTTCAAACGTACACCTATGTCTAAAATATAATTAGTAGGACTTCAAAACTTGATAAAATGAAAAATATTCAACATATCACTATCAAACCAACCGCAAGCCCTGGATATTGATGTTACAAACCAAAATTTGAAAGAATTGAGGTTTTTATAATTTATAGAAAAAAAGTTATGCATTTTGGGAGGCACATCACTCTTAAAAAATGTAGTTTGCTGTTAGAAACTACTTTTCGAGGGAGATGGAAAATCATCTTCAAATTATTAATAGTTTAAAATTTATAGTTGTCAGAAAGTGAAGATTATTTTTAAAATGTTCATCTCAGTGTCAAAAGTGGAAAAAAAGTGGGAACCATTATTGTGAGTTCACCCAATAGAAAAGTCCAAATAACAATTAAAAAGCTAATGGTATTTCAGTGCTGCTACCACATCTCTTATATGTACTATGAAGTAGCCAAATTATATGATATTAATCTAGTGATAAACAACTATGTTAAAACCTCGAGATTGAGTGAAAAGGGAGTCATAAGCATATTTTCTAGAGACATTGCATATAATGTTCTTAAAGAGCTTAACAAGTATTAATAGGAAGAGAGGAAAAGATAGATTTAAACTAACCTACCACTTGACTTTACAATCTAAATTTGATGCCTACAATTAGTCATTCTCTTAACTAAGGATGAGTTTGGAATTTTTTGATCAAAGATTTCACTTAATGTATCCACTAATAACAATGGAACCCTACCTTTGTGAAGCATACCAATCGATTGGGCAAAAGAATGCATTTCCAAAAAATTGAGATGAAAGATTTGGAATCCTTTAATGGTTACCAAACAGAACAATAATAAAGGTCAAGCAAACAACCATGATCTTAATAAAATTATACTAACAATTAAAGAAAGACTCAACATACATGAAATCACCTAAGTCCTCACGAAAACCTCTTGATTGCCTTCTCCAAATGCATGGGTGCCTCCTGCACTACATAAACTATATATTAGAGTCTCTAGAAACTATATATTTTCCTCTTTTTTTCTAGCCTAATGTAATTGGCATGTGTAAAACTAGGTATAGCCAGATTCCTCGATCTTTTGTCAGCTCCTCTGCATTACCTTCACATTTAGATTGTGTGAACATCTTCAAGCACGTGGAGAAGAGAAATTTATTTTCTTAATAAGGTAATACATGCTTTTAATAGTATTTTTTGAATATTTTGGTTTATTTACTTTATTTTATTTTTTTAAAATAAATTAAAAATAGGTTATAATGTCTTTATTAAATATAATTAATTTTTAATAATATTATCATTAAATTATTTTTAGTAAAATAATATTTAAATAAAAGGGAATGCTATTTGTATTCTCACACCCAATTAGTTTGAGATCTATTTAGATGGAATTTAAAATATATCTACATATTGCGAATATCAAACTCTTGTGTTAAGTTTGGTTCTTGATGTAATACTTCATGAGTTTTTGTAATTATTTAATTAACCTAGAAATATATAAAGACGTTTCATTCTCCCTATACACACACACATATACACCACTTACAAGGTAATACCACTAATCCTATGTTGAAACAAAAAAATTTAACCCTAATCACACACATGCAACCTAACTATAGGAGCCTAAGTGAGTGTGTGAATCAATCTCATCATGATAGGTTACCTTTCACTGGCTAGAACCTTTTTCTCAATGATTCTCTCTCTCCAACCTAAGAGAGTGCAATTAGTACACTTACATACTTCAATCATCTTTCCTAACCATTTTCTTAATAATTAATTTACATAATAATTCAATAATCAAACTAGGCTAATTAAATGAGATGTGACAATTTCAACTTAAGATCTTGCAAGATCAAACCATAGTTTCAATAGCATGCATATATATAGATTCAACAACACATAATCAAAATACAAAAAAAAAAAAAAAAAAAAAAAAAAAAAAAAAAGGTCAAAATAATAGAACTTGGATCTTTTTACCATGGGGAAAAAACCCCACACTCAAAAACCAAAGAGCCATTGTATTATTTATCAATAGAAACAATTATAATACAATCTCAAAACTGTTATACAAAACATGACTTCAAGCAATATATAACAACTGAGTTGCGAAGTCGTAATTGAAGGTCCAACTTACTAAATATAGTAACTATGACTTGCACATCTACACGTATGACACATACGGAATTATAGTCCTAATTTAAGATAAGTTAATAAATATGGCAAGTGTGACTTGCACAACTACATGTATGACACATATGGAAGCAGAGTCATAATTCACTTCACATTCCAACATTCTCCCACTTGAAGTCAAATTATCTCCCACTTAACGAAGACCTTATAGGAGTCATATCAGCATAATATTTACACTACTAAGAGCCACCTGATGAAAACACATCACTAGTGCCATTCATGAAACCACATAGATCCAAAACATGCTCTTGTGCTCCATCCAGACACCTACAACAACATCCAAGATGTCCACCATCTAAAGAAACAATCCCTATCATCCTACAATATGCCACCTATGGAAGAAAAGGAACAATCCAAGCTGAAAAGGCACCAATTCAAAAAACACAAGCATAAGATCCTAGTGATATCAAAGGCTTTAAAATAATACCACCACGCCACTGTGCTCATGAGCTATACAGAAGCATAAACAAAACTCTAGCACCACTAGTTACAAATGAGAAAATAGTAGCAAAAGATTAATTAAAGAAAAAGGAAAATATAGATTAGTGACAACATTAGTAAGGAACAGTATTAGAAATCAATACAAGCTTTGAAAATTTCATGCAAATTTTTATTTCAAGGAGCACAAAAAAACCTAGGGTCATGCATTAAACAAGCTTTTTTTTAATACCCTAATCACAAGAGCCCCACAATGCATCAAGTTGAAATACATGGTTTAAATGAACCTTGTGCAAATAAGCATGCCTCAATACATGCCCACTAGGGAATCCTCAAAATAGAATCATAACTCATATTTCATTATGAAGACACATCAATAGTGCTCAAAACATTGGAAACCCATCATAAAAATTCCTCTAAGCCTCAATTTTTATTTGTTAGAAGATACTTTTTCTCCAATTTTGTAAATTGAAAAAGAAAACAAATACCTTACCAAAAAAATGAGGGGAAAAATGAGAAAAAGAAGAAAAATCAATAAAGTTTTAAAGTATTGCAAACCATAGGAAAACCATATTTCTCCTGTATTGGTGTTGTTTCCAAAAGGGCAGTATTTGCAATTCAACGACTAGAAACATAAATGTCTTTTTGGAAACAAGTGTCTTTTAGTTATATGGTTTCCAAAAAGACAGTATTTTTATAGTGTAATTGCAATGACAAAAAAAATTTGAAGGTTGTTTAGTTATGTTGATCCTTAATTGAAGGTGTTTTTTTCTAATTATAAAATAAAATGATCATTTCTTATTTTTGTGCTTAAATGAGGTGAGTTGTGGAATAGTAAAGTTCTCTTGCTTGTCTCATTTTTTGAGGTTCTTAAGGTTTTATACCAGATCTTTAGAAGAATTTTCTTATCAAAATATTTTTTTAATTGTAAATTATATTATTTTATCTTTTTATCGATTGATAAGTCAAGGGTTAATAAGGACCTCACTCAAGGAGAAAATTAGAACAAAAAGGGATAATCTTAATACAAATTTATATCAAAGGAGGAAATAAATAGTTAAAAACATCTAGTTGGAATGCAAACATCAACACACTTTTAACTACATAAACTACCTAAAATTGTTATAGGTCATGCACCTATCTTCCATCCTTCAAATTACTACCCCTTTACTCTCTTAGACACTAAATCTCCTAGTCACCAAAATACAACTCCCCAACTCCATCCTAGGCCTAAAAAACATGCATAGATGGAAATAAACAACACCCTAAATAGACATAAATGGGGTAGATAATACACCCACCACCTCCAAGATATTGTTCGTATGAACAACCCTTAAGAAATCCACATGGTTTTCCATATCTTTATAGAAATAGAATAATTCATCTTTTTGATTGGAAAGAGTATGAAAATCATTTCACAGTATAGCAAAATTATCATGCATCTTTCTAAGTAGTATATCATGTACGGTTGGGATCTTATCTATT
Organism: Cryptomeria japonica; assembly: GCF_030272615.1. Lineage (NCBI taxonomy): Eukaryota > Viridiplantae > Streptophyta > Pinopsida > Cupressales > Cupressaceae > Cryptomeria > Cryptomeria japonica. Next base: position 697,594,641 of record NC_081414.1, read on the forward strand.
ATCGAATTTTCTTCCTCCTCAATGAGGTAGAGGAAGAAACTACTTCAAGAATCGGTATCTCATAAACACATCCCCAACCTACATATTGGTGCATTTTATTTTACTTGTAATTATTTTATTATTATATTATATTATAAACACCTAGTTAATATAAGATCACTTAGGCCATTATGTCAATTAGTCATGTATCCATGTCATACACAACTTACTATCACTAATCTCATCTTAGTAGAATAAAATTCCTTATGTCATGCTAGTTCATCTAGTTATCTCCATTATTTGTGAGTGATAACACTACTTAGATTCATCTATCAAGGATATCTACTTTTAGTTGGTTTCCACTTATCATACATTGTTTATCTCTATATAAGGATTAGCTTATATGTACTTTGTAACATTGATTCAACATGCATTAAATAATCATTATGTTTTTAATTTCTTTTTTCCACTTCATTAGTTTATTTATTTAGATCTTGTAAAAAATTTATTAGTTTGATGGTTATTGAATCTATAGCATGTTATATTAAATTCATGCACATGTAATTTCTCTTTATACTCTAGGTCTATAAATACTCAAGAGTGGGCAACACTAGTGTTTGTTAGCATATCATATCCCATCATGGCTTTAATGAGATTCAAAGCTTGACATATCCAAAATGGTAAAATTATTATTTAATCTTTTGGTTGAGATTGCTCTTGCATACAAATGAGTCATGCATTTGGTATAGTGGCATTGTTACAGACACTATTATATAATTTTGTACTTAACATTGAAAGTATAACTGTTATCCAATTAGATGCACTAAAAAGGTTGAAAGAATAAATTAGGATAGGATTTTTCTAAAAGTTTAATATCTTAAAGTTTTAAAACTTCAACCAGGTGAGTGCTAAGCTCTGGGGAACCTGAATTTTTTTTTGCCATTGTTGCTTCCTGGAGTTTGGCTTTTGCTATAGCAAGATCAGATTCGTCTCCTTCCCCATGCCTAGGCATCTTCATACTCTTGTTCCTCTTTCCTGCAACTTTGCCTTTTTTTTTTAATCTATTTGGTCCAATTGAGAGTTTTATGTTGTGAGACTTTGTTAGGTTTCTTGATATTCTTTGGCAATATTTTTAAATTTAAATTTGGTTCCCCTTGTGATATGCTTTTACCCCTTGTAGGGTTTTAGGTCAGGCTTGTGTTTTGCATTTATTGCTCCTACCTTTCCAAATATGTCACAGTATGCCTACTTTTGATTGTCCTCACCTAGGATAGCTTGACCTATGGAAAATGAGGTAGACATGCTCAACCAAGGGCATTGTGAAAATGAAATTAATGTAGCCCCTCAAATTAAAATAAATTAGAGCCAAAAGAATGTCACAAATATTAATAAGGCTTCATACAAGGATGTGGCTAATTTAGATTCAATTTGTGATATTTTCCCAAACACAATAGTTCTTGTTTAGAATCATGGAGAAATTCTCCCTGCCAACACAACCTCAGTGGATGGAAAGAAACATTTGGGGGTCTCTACAAACAAAACTGGATATAGAAGTGTGCTTGAAGTTGAAAACTGTAGAGAAAGAGACTTTGGTAAGATCCCCTACAACCCTAAGGTCCTCTTCATTTCTCCCAATGATGATATCTTGAAAGATCTCAGAGCAAAAGAATTAAGGCTTAAGAATATAGCTATATTCTTTGTTTATCTAGATGCTAATTTATTGCCTTCTACAAAGAAATTTGTTGATTGGATTGCTTTAGTTGGGGTAAAAGAATGGGAATTCATGTGTTCTTCTATAGAATGGTTCAAAGAGGTATCTTTATAATATTCTTTAGGAATTATGGGATGCAAGAGGGGGTGATTAAAAAACAATTCTAGAATTTATGAGAGTCTATGTTTCATGCCCCTCCTTTGTCGCCCAAAGAAGATTTTGGAGAAGTAGTTGCTAGGTCTACTCCCAATTGGGTAGAATTGAAGAACATTCTTCCTTGGCTCTGGGAATTTTTTCCCAGTATGTTAAAACCCCTAGAGAATATAATGCAAATTGAAGAGTCTAGGATGACTCTACTCCATTTGAATGCTATGGTTTTGATCTCTTTAAACCCAAATACATAAATTCATAAAATTATATCTTTTCAAGTAGAAAATAAGATTATTGCATGTGAAATTGAAATTTTGGGCTCATTAAATTCTTGCTTTCTATGCAAAATAAATGGGCATCTTAGAAAAGATTGCCCTAAAGCCATGGTCATACTATCTGGGGCTTTCAAGCCCTCTTATGGTTAATTGATAGATAATAACTTGTCTAAAAAGGAAGAGAAGTAAAACAAAAAGACTCCTTTGAAAAAGGTAGTGTTGTTGAAGCTAATGGGGAAAATGAGCTCAATTAGGGAGACAAATTGGTCTCTAATAAGATTATGGAAAAATGTATATCCTTGGATGACCTTCTATTTGAGGGAGAACTAGATATTATTAGGGCCAATGACACATCTTTTCTTAAAGATGGGATCATAGACCTAAACTTAAGTAGAACCCAAAAGTGAAAGGGTCCCTAGGAGCCAAAAATGCCCAAGAATTGGCTCTAAAGACCATTAAAGCTATAGCAGAGGTAGTCAAATTAAATTTGGTTGTATCCAACCAAGGAGTTGAGGATGGGGTTGAAGTCGATTGCTTTAGCCTAAAATTGGGAGATGATTCCTTTAGTAAAGAATTGCTGATATCTTGTATGAGCCCCCTATACTTGGCTTCTAGTATGGACATCCTTCCTTTCAAACTGAAGGCATGATCAGAGAAAGAAGATAGTAAGAAAAAAAAACTAAATGACGGACCTAAAAACCCTTACTCTAGCTCACTAAGAAAAATATCTCTAAAAAGGGAAAAGAGGATAAGATGCCCAAATATTTTGATAGGCTCTGTGAGAATCAAGGAAGTCCCATCCCTCCTAACCCATAATGAATTTCAAGATTGGCAATTAGAATGTGAGGGGGTTAGAGTCTTCTGATAGGAAATATGTGGTTGTAGCTTACAGGAAAAACAAAGTCTGCCTGGATATGTTTTTGATAAAGATAAACAGGTTTTACAGGGACTCGAAACCCAGAGTTTTACAGACCAAGGCCAGCAGCCAACCAGATAAAAAGCCTAAGAAAAACAGGGGACAAACCCCACACAGACCGAATGCCAAAAAACAAAACCAACAGAGCCAAAAAACAGGGCAAAGCACTCAACAAAGAGAGTGCACCAGTTCAACATTTTTCTGAATAATCTTCTTGTTAATTTTCTCCAAGTCCTCCATGATGAATCTAGAGGTTCTCTGGTCCTGACTCCGGCTCTTGGTTTTAGTGCAAGGAGTTTAAATTAATATGGGAATTAATTGATTGATTTAATTAGAGGATCTGGGACTAAGGTAATTTAATTTGATTTGATTGATTCAATCTTATGGAAGAATTGATTGTTATTGAATGGTTAAAGTAATTAATTAAATACTAACATATTTAATTAATATATAAGAAAGTTGGTATAGAAAACTGATGGTAAATTTGGGACGTCTACACCTCCAACATTAACTTCCAAAGCCCACAATAGATTCCATTGATCTTGTCCACATCCATTGTCGAAGTGTTCACTATAACTATCCTTAAAACAAGATTAGTTATAACCAAGTTTCACTCAAATTAAGAATCAATACCACAAAAAAAAAATTGTCTTCTTCAACCCTGAACTAGACTTGATATCAAATGAAAGCAGATTTACACCACCAATGTCATATTATTGACAAATTTCATACTAAATGAGTACCAAAGATAAGAATATACAGATATTTTCTTACATTAACCACAATATAAAATATATGAGAAAATATGTTACACTCATATTATTTATTTGTAAATTCTATCAATATTGTAGACAATTCTCTGCGCACCCATGTTTCATAACTGGAGTCAATTTCACCAAATACGGATGGCTGAATATTTATAGCTGATAAGTACAAAATATGTACGGTCAAGTCATAATCGCAAGCTTGAAAGTCATAATCAAACAGTCATCCATGGCGGCCGGGATGTTCGTCTCAACACACCATTGTTTGTGGTACGAGCCGTTACCACACGTAAACGAATGATTAATTTGATAGATTTAAAGCCCAATAATTGAGTACAACGATAGAAAAATCTCAACAACTACGCATCGCTTTCTATTGAATTCCCTACATAATCTATAACAACTCCATTCAATACACAAGCATACCAAAGATGGCTTACAAATACTTCTAATAAAACCTAGAACGAGCTATTTGAAAGCAAGAAATTTAGTAATAAAATAAGTCCAGCCGCCTTCAAACCAAAATTATTGAAGTAAATAAATTTTATATATTTTTTAAAATGAGGCTATAAACAAATAAAGAATAAATTTCCAAGGATTTGCAATACACAAGTGTATCTGTTCACCTCCTTCCTGCAATTTTCCCATATATGATTGACTGGCGAGCTATTTATTAAAAAAAATAAACAATCAAACAATAAATTTTCACAATTGTATATGTCCAACTCCTTCCTGCATTTAGTCCCATATATGCTTCGTACCAATTTTGAATCTTCAGAGTTGCTGCACCGCCCCAAACTTAAGAGAATTTAGTAGTTGGCATAATTTCCAATGGAAGGCATCTCATGCTCACATATCTCAAATCTGCAGGAAACTTGGGCAGCCAATTCCAAGAGCTTTTGCTCACATCATACACAAGTATCTCCATGCTCTCATTAGCTCTGAAACAGATTTTATCTCCTACTCCAACGCACTCAAACCAATTTGAATTGGAGCTCCTCCTAAATTCCTCACACACAGAGCTGGGCATTTTCCCAATCTCTTCCCACCTATAATCCTCCTTTGCCGTCTTCTGAAAAACTAACTCCCACATAATTATGCCTTTCAAACAGTGATTATCCTCGATTACCCCAACTACAAACACACCACTCTTACAACAAACAAGCCGAGCCCACAAAGTGTTGGCATCTGCTGTGGGCATAGCCATAACTCTGGTGATCCCCTGTTCAATATTGTAGGCCATTATGCCCCCACTGCCAGTCACACCGAACAAAGAATCCTTGAAGAAGAACAAATTTTCGTTTCTTATAACCACAACAGGAATGTTGCCTGCAACTTTCCATGCCTTTGTAGTCGAATTATATGCTTCTACTACAACTGTACCAGCGCTGCTCATGCCCACCACCATGACTGTATATTCGTCCATCTTATTCCCTACTGGTAAAATTGCCTTGGCCATGATTCTACTCACAGAAACCATTTTTGGCAGCGTCGACTACATTTGGGTAAGAGGATTGCAAACACAAAGTATTGGAGAATTAAAGCAAAAGGCAAACATTGGCGTTAATGTCTGCCAAAAGCAACCCAGAAGCAGATCCTCTGAAATTGATGGGGCAATCATGAGGCATGAAAGATAAAGAAATGGTTCGCCAAGTGTGCGTGAAGAAGGAATAAATTAGTGGGTGCAGCTGGGTTTTGGCAGGGCAAAGAATGAGAAATGGCTGGCTATTTCTTGCTATGAAATTGAAATGTTGCGATGAGAAGAGAGTGTTCCAGGCCTTGCAAACAGCCCTGAAACGGAAGAAGCAGTCCACTGGAAGACATTCCAGTATCTTCTCCATTAGATGTTCAGGCAAATCTGACCACATTGTTTGCTTACGAATTCTAAGAGCACCCATTTTCACGCCTAAAGACAATTATCCCAAATAGAGATTTGTCGAGTCATATCGCAGGCATGAAAATCATGGTCAAAGAAAGCCAACCAACCACGGCGATGAGGAATTTTTGTTGTCAATGCACCGTTGTTTAAGATAAGAGAGGGTCCACTAATTAATATCAATTCTTTACACGAGGTAGTTTGACCAAAGGTGGTCGGTTTGTGGGAAACTTCCTAGAATGTTTATTTTTTAACTTTTTATTTCTTCAATAAGATGGAATTACAGATTCATAAATTACAATGTTACAGTCACGTGAGCTTAACTCATTACAAACATAATCAATTCTCTAAGAAAACAATATAATGAGCTTAACTCATTACAAACATAATCAACTCTCTTAAAAAACATTATAATTTTGAGAAACAATTTACACTAATGAAAGTATTTTCTATAATCTATGTTCACCTCTTTATTGGCATCAATAACGTATTGTCTTAGAATGTTATAGAAAGGGTAACTCCCGCTTTCTAGGTGCTATAGGTCCAATCATTCATTTTCCCACCTAGGAAAGTTTTCATTTGAAACTTAAAATTTGGTAGCACAACTTTCAAGAGTTATAACATTTGACTTGGGCATTTGATTTTCTCTTAAAATATAACATCCCATATTGGATTAAGAAGTCTAGCCATTTTTTCCTATCCAAAGTAATAGATTCCAATAAATTCCTCCAAGCCTCTACAAAGTATAGAAAAATATAATACAAGCTCTTGGGTTCATCAAACCCAACAACCTCCACCTTCAATATGTCAACAATTTTTTCCTTCTACTTAAGGCATTTGCAACTTTGTTTGACCTTCCACTCTTGTGCTTCAAAACATAAGTATAAGTCTACAAAAACAACCCATTTTAAGTGCCTCTAATTTAACTTCCCTTGAGTATTGAGATACTACAAAATATCAATCATATTAAGTTTCTTTGTTTTAACCCATGCCACTTTTCTCTTTCACCTCTTTTCTTTCTCTCACTTTTATCCCATTCGTCTCTATTTCCCTATATCTCTCCCTATCTCTGTTTATCTCTGTTTATCTTTGTTTATCTCCACAACTCTCTTGTTCACTCCATCTCTCCTACTCTATTTCTCTATCTCTCCATTTATCTATCTCTTTCTTACTTTTCTCTATCCCTTTCTATCAATATAGTTTACTACATCTATCTCTATATCTCTCTACCTCTCCCTCTCCCTCTATCTATATGTATCCCTCTTTTCCTTTCCATCTCCATCTCCCTCTATATATTATCTATCTTTCCTTCTTTGTCCCCTCTTCTCTCTCTTCCTCTCTAGAGATATTCCTCTATTTCTCTACCTCTATATATTTATCTTCTCCCTCCTTCTCTCTATCTCTACCTCTCTCTCTTTCCATATCTCTTTATATCAATCCATAAAAATGAAAACTTCACTAAGATTAATATGTTTATCTCTCTCTCTCTCTCTCTCTCTCTCTCTCTCTCTCTCTCTCTCTCTCTCCATCTATACCTAGCTCTCTCCCTTTGTTTACCTACATCTCTCTATTCTCCACCCTCTATATCTATCCCCCTATCTGCCTTCCTCCTTCTCTATCTTCTCCCTCTCTATCTCTCTATATCTACCTCTTTCTCTCTTTCTCTTCCCATATGTCTTTATCTTCCCCCTATCTATACATCTCCCCTATCTCCACCTCTTCTTATTTCTCCCTCTCTATATATCTCTCCCTTTCCATTACTCTACATCTATCTCTCATTATCTCCCTCCCTCTCTACCTATCTCTCTCTCTTTCCCTTACCCCCTCTCTCTCTCCATATCCATCTCCCTCTATACCTATTTTTCTCCTTTTTCTCTATATCTATACTGATATATGTTAGGCCCAATATGGAAAGCTAATGTACTGAGAGGGGAGGGGTGAATCAGTACTCCAAAACTTTTCTTAAATAATAATTTTACTGTTATGCATAAACAAAATAGTGCAGTAACATAAAATAAAGTTAAAGCAAATAGATAACAATCATACATGATTCACTCCATAACACATATATTTTGGTTACACAGAAACTCTTGGTTAGAGAGAAAAACTGCGGTGGGGATGGTACCCACAAATTTCCTACTACAATAAAGAGTGCTCGGTTAGAGCTACATTTTAGCTATTTTTGATAGCTTACCCTATTAGGAGTAACAAGATCTGTTCGATCTACCTTGCTAAAGGATTTTACAACATTTATTCTAAATGTTGCACCTGGTTAGAGGCTTTACAATTTATAGACTTGATTAGAGTCTTTTACTCTGTTAAAGGTTTCTCTTTCAACTTCACAATATTACAATAAAATCATTACAAATATCTGCAACTTTACATCTGAAATGTTATAGCAAATTCTATGTGCTTAGAATAGATTACCTTGCTTATAGAATACCTTAGTAACCCATAAAGTAACTCGATAAACCCTTCTGTTTACTCTATTCTTCGACTATTCTCTGAAAACCTTCTCGGTGACCTCTGTGTCTCTGTAATAGTCTTCTTACACATACACATACCCTTAACTCATGCTATATAAATAGATCTCCTAAAAGAGTGATCTAATTCATTGCTTCAATCTTACAAACAAGATTCCTCGAGTGAATAACTATATAAAATATTTCATTGGTTAGATCGATCTCAAAATCATACACAACCTTCTGGTGCAATTTCCAATGTAATAATGGTTCGATGTGTCTCGATCTTGTAACACATTTTCATATGCATGTCCAGGTTCAATGTATCTAGTAACATGTTCTACTCGGTGTATATCAACTCAGTGTGTCATCTTTACTACTCAGTAGCCATAAAAAGATACTCGGTAGACAGCTCGGTGTGTACTACATTCTGTGACTGCTTTCTTCTGTAGCTGACTAGACTATGCATATTGACTTCTCTATGTATATCAACTGCATGATTCGGTAGTGCTAACTGACTAGAGTATATAGTATGACTTTGAATATAAAAACTAATGGCAACTTGATAAGTAGTAACAATCTCCCCTTTTGACATTAGTTGAGATGTTTAACAAAACTACTTTCAAAGTCATAACTCAAAAATCTATATACTTTGCAAAATGACTTATTCTTGACAATATATACAATAGTTAATGAAATAGTATAATCAGATATACTCCCCTTATCATTATACTGTACATAACTCTGATTTTGCATGCTTGGTTTTGTGCTTGTGTGCTCTGCTTACTATCCTTGGATACTCTACATACTCTGCTCAGTATACCCCCCTGTATACAATACTCCGAATATTGTATCAAAACTGTATCACTCCCTCAATATATTATATTATTCCCCGTATATAGTATCACTCCCCCTTTTTGACAAACATCAAAAACTTAATTTCCATCCAAGGGTGGTAACTGATCAAAAATAGATTTATACTTCTTCCGGGCATTAGTGAGTGCAACAGAGAGTGCATCCTTTACACTTTCCATTAAAGAAGTTTGTGCTTGAATATCAGCCAATAGGGATATTAAGCCATCAAGAGTGCTTCCCTCTTGTGTAGTAGATAGGCGTGTAGCTCGGTTAATCTATTCTTGAACTGATGAAAGATGAGAAAGGAATAATGTCTGGAGTGTCATTATATCCATCCTAATCTTATGTTCTCCAATTCTTTGTTCTAGTTGTTGAGCCATGAGCTGTTGAAGCTTTGTATAAATTTTTTGAATTGAATTGGGCTTAGTGGTCAACTTATTTGAGAGATCGGTGATCTCTTTCTTAATTGCATCAGTTTTATTCTTGATATCTTTAATGAATATAGAAAATGTACAAAGTTTCTGAAATAAATAAAGAATATGCTTGAGTTGAGGGGACAACTTAGCAATGAATTTGACAAGCTTAACTTTCCCAATAGCTAGAGCTTTTTGTACCTCTTCTATCATTTTTGTAGTAAGCTCCTTGTCTTTTAGCTTGCTCAAGTACTCAGATGCATCTACTCCGGATGTTTCTATTTGATTAAGGAGTTCATCTAGTTGAATGTGGATGGCTGGATCGATTGACACTGTAGCTGATGGTAGCATATCTGTCAGTAGTGTCTTCACCTTCTGAAGTACTTTATTATTCTTTTGAATGGCCATCTGTTTTTCTTGTTCGGCCTTTGCTTTGCATAGTTCACCGAAATCAATAAGTGCTTGCCCCTTTAATTTTGAGATATCCACATTGGGCAACACTATTGGTTTAGATAGATCAACTTTGAAACTATGCTTTTTCACCTTCTTTTCTTTACCTTTGGTTGGTTGGACCAAGAAAATAGCTTGAGAGGCTTGTTGACCCTCAGTAGGTTGCTCGATAGAGGCAACACTTTGGTCGGTTCCTATAGCTGTTGTGGTGTCTTTCGGTGTCTCGGTACTGGGTGTCTTAGCTGCTACATTTTTGGTCCTCGAGGGTGCTTGAGAGGTCTTTTCTTGAGTTGTACCTTTTGCTACTTCAGACTGGTGACCTTCGATGCCTTGTGTTGTATCCTGAGGACCTTCAGTAGAGACAAGTTGATTGATCGGTGGGTAAGGCTGAACTTGTTCTAAAACGGATTCACTAGATACAAGTTTTGCATATGTAGTGCCTTCTATCATTTCCTGCTCTAGTGCTTCTGCATCCATGACATCTTCATCAATTTGAATAGTGTCAGCGGGGTCTTGCTTGGTAGCATCAAGACCGTGCTCGGTGACATTAGGATCTTGCTTCATGACATCAACGATTTCAACTTTAGATTGTTCACTGGCATATTTAGTTTTGAAGATTTCCTACCATTTTTCTTTTGTCTCATTTTCTACATCAATATATAGCCCATTCATCAGTTTTAAGGCTCTCTGTTTGACAAGAAATTTTGAATTGTAGGTTGTCAAATGTTCCTTTATTTCTGCTATAGACATATCAGGAAATAGATGGACTAGACTTCTTTCTCTAATTTGTTTCTCTAACTCCATTGCATATTTCCACCTATTATCAATAAGCAAGTAAAGTTCATTTGGAAGTGACTTTACTAGTTCTAATGGAGCTAGCCAAAACTTTAGAAGTGTGCAAATAACAGCTTCTTTAATTTGTCTCTTCTCATCATTATTCCTAGTCTCATACTTGACATATCTAAATCCTGCAAATCCACCATATTCTTTTAGATTGGCACATAAGTTTTTAACACTATGAATATTTACCTTCTTGCTCTTTACAATCTGGAATTTGTTTGCATCTTCGGATTCTGTATCACTAGACTCTTTTGCCAGAATGAGTCTCCGAGTAGATTTCTTGTAGGTCTTGGTTACCTTGGGAGCAGTAACACTTTTTTGTTTCTTACTCGGTGATATAGTTGATGCTCTAGTGTTAGGTCTCTTTGTTGGTGGAGTAGGTAGGGCCTTTGAAGTGTCCAGTTTCTTTCTTTTCAACACTTTACCCTTAGGCAGTTCAGTGCTCAGTGTTATTGCTGCCTCTTGAGCTTCTGATTCCTCTTCGGTGATGGTTGATAGGTGTAGAGGAGGATTCTTCTCTGAATTTCTGTGTTAAAACCTTTATCATCTTTGTTGCTTTTCTTGTAGCCTTGGGTACTACAATGCTCATTTTTACTTTTCCCTTCACCTCTTCATAGGTTCCATATCTTAGTTCGGTAGCATGCCTTGGTAATGAAAGATATGCATCAATTTGTTGTTGTGTGATATCAAAGTCAATCTCGTAACCCATAGGTGGCAAAGATTGAGTTCTTGGTTCCACAGCATTCACATAACAGTAATCAGTGTCTACCTCAAAGCATATATCATCTTTATATTTCTCCACTAGTTGGGGTGGAATCCAGTACCTGTTGTGTATCTTCTCTTAAAATTTGTTGAATTAGTCATCCATTATATCATTGAAATTATCTCCCAACTTCTTGATAAAGTCATTAATCTGATGGGTGATTGGTCGGTGTAGCTCCCAAACTACTTTACTGACTAATGGAAAGAATTTCTCAAAGTAGAAAAACATGCATACAAGAAGTGAACCAAACTTCAGTGTATTTGCTGAGTTGTTCTTCTTTGGCTTCCTTATTGTGTTCAAATTCTCAAACAAGTTCTTCAATAACACTTCACATAAGTCAACTTTCATTCCCTTTTTCACAATTTTATAAGCTAAGTCAACTGCTGCATAGGGTACACTATTTTCCCTTGCTTATTGGAAGAAACAGTAACCAATTACTCTAATGGCAAAATTAAGTTCTGCATCAGTGACATTGTTCAATTTTAGTCCTCTGTAATCAGATTATACTCCGGTTAAGCTGATTAACTCCTTCCGTGATATCATCTTCTGAGCTCGTGCATGATCATAGATAGGATAACCGGTGATCACATGAATGATTTCCTTGGTGATTTTGAATGGTTGCTCTTCTAGCCACATGAAATCATCATGAACTCTACTCAAAACAAACTTAACCCATTGGGGCTTGAACACACGAGGGTAGGTTAGGGCTTTAGTCAATCCCTTGATTCTGATGTGTTCATACTTGTTGTTTAATACACCATCGGTACATAATTCATCATACGTGTCTCTAATCTCAACATGACCGAGTTCTTCAACATGGCATTTGGTGAAGAATCTAACATCTTCAACTAACAAGACTCGATCCGGGATGAGTGAAAAGACAGTTTTGTCATCTGATTCAGAGGCGACTTTAGGAGTCAAAGTGTATTTCAGTGAGGGCTTCTCCACATTCTTGACAACTATGGGATCTTGGATCTTGGGTGCCATTGTAGATTTCAAGTAAAAACTTTAGCAAACTATCCTTAGGGTTTGACAGTTTACAAATGATGGACGCTTCACACTCAACAAATAATAACAATTTGATAAGATCGGTAAACTAGCTTGATAGTGTGATGAGATTTGATGTAAATACCTTGGATTCACTTTGAATGAGGTTTGATCTCCTTGATTCTCTCTGCTCTGCTCTTTCAAAAACTTGGTGAATGTAAATGACTACAAAAATGCTTTTAAGTACACAAAATACCTTATCGGGCTCCATGCGGGTTAGGTCAAAAATATTAAATGCACTCGGTTCACCTTTTAACCGATTTACTCTCCTTTTTGTTTTAACCAAGTAACCAGATTTCCTTTATTTACCGACTTGACAGGCTTCCTGTATTCATCAACTTGACAAGTTTCCTATAAAGTACTTTTAATAGAATTTCAAACTTACTAATGCATCTTAACTATGCAGATTTTGAATTTAGTACATAATAGAATAGGAACTGTTATGATTTTAACCTTTAGAGAATGCAGTCCCTTCATACCTTTTCTGATTAATTTGGAATAGGTGCACCTAACTCGGTAGGTAAGGTGCTTTCTTCATTTGACACAACTTCCTTCTTTTTCCAAATCATCTTTAATTTTTCTTTTATTTCTTCAGTGTCTCCTCTAGGTTGATCTCTGCAATCTCCAGCTAAATGTCCAACTTTGTGACAATGAAAACATGCCATACTAGGATTTCTCCATGATCTTCGGTTGTTCGTTCCAAACCTTATAAAATAGTTGGCACTAATATGTCCATATCTTCCACAACATTCACACCATATCCTTGTATTGTAATCCCATGGTACTGCTGCATATTATCAGTAAGGATCTGTGTGAGTTCGGTAACCTCTAGTGTTTGCTTGGTGTGCAGACCACATGTAGTTCTTTTTCTTAAGCTAGCACTTCTCAGTACTATGTCCATATCTATTGCAGTTTCTACAAAACCCTTTGAATTTTGCCTTCTGATAGTTGTTAACAGACTTTGTCCTACACTGGTTAAATGTGTGACCATATTTATTGCAATTGTAACAATAACCATTGGACTTAGTGATATTTAGATGCTTACCTTTTCTAATTTGGCATATGTTGGCAGTATGACCTTGATTTCCATAGTAGTAGCAAATAGGCTTCTTTCTTTTGATGTTATTCCTGTTTCTAGCTTGCTTTGATGATTCTCCTCTCTTGGTAGTATGAATTCCTTTCTCAGAAGAGTCTTTTCCTTTGTAACCGAGTCCTACATCTCTGTTGGGTCTTCTTGTATTCAATTGCTCATCCAACATCTTTGATGCTTCATAACTCTTCTTCAGTGTTTCTTTGGATTTCTTCTCTGTTTCAAGTTCATCGGTCAACCTTGATGCTTCAAGTTTCAATGCTTGATTTTCATCATTCTTCAAAATTGCTTCATGATGTGCATAACCTAGTTGATCTATCATATTTTGTTGAATCCCAGTCAACAGTATGATTTCATCATTTTTATCAGATACTAAGACTTCAAGTTGTTGTTTCTCTCTTTTTAGATCTCTTGCTTTATTCTCAGTTGTCCTCAATGCATCTAGATTTTCAGTCATTTGTGTGCTGAAATGTTCATGTTCTCTTTTCATTGCTTTTAGTTGATCAGCCAATGCTTTGTTCTTTTCTTTCAATACTCCAATCATTTCTTCAGTCTCTTTAGATATACTATTCTCAGATGATGTCTCAATTTGTTCCACTAACTCTCGAGAATCCTGCAAGTCATCAGATAATCTTGTTCTTACTTTCAGAGATTTTTGCATTTACCTTTGCATGTCTGCAATCACTTGATTAGCATGATCTAGCTCTTCTTGCAGATATACAATCCTCCAAGATTGTTTATAGCCTTCCATTGATAAGATCTTTCTCTTTAGGTAGTTAAACCCTTTTCCAAGATTCAAGCTCTGATACCAATTGTTAGGCCCAATATGGAAAGCTAATGTATTGAGAGGGGAGGGGTGAACCAGTACTCCAAAACTTTTCTTGAATAATAACTTTACTATTATGCATAAACATAATAGTGCAGTAACATAAAATAAAGTTAAAGAAAATAGATAACAATCATACATGATTCACTCCATAACACATATATTTTGGTTATGCAGAAACTCTTGGTTAGAGAGAAAAACTGTGGTGGGGATGGCACCCACAACTTCACTACTGCAATAATAAAGAGTGCTCGGTTAGAGCTACATTTTAGCTATTTCTGATATCTTACCTTGTTAGGAGTAACAAGATCTATTAGATCTACCTTGCTAAAGGATTTTACAACATTTATTCTGAATGTTGCACCTGGTTAGAGGCTTTACAATTTATAGACTTGATTAGAGTCTTTTACCCTGTTAAAGGTTTCTCTTTCAACTTCACAATATTACAATAAAATCATTACAAATATCTGCAACTTTACATCTAAAATGTTATAGCAGATTCTATGTGCTCAGAATAGATTGCCTTGCTTATAACATACCTCAGTAACGCATATAGTAACTCGGTAAACCCTTCTGTTTACTCTGTTCTTCGACTGTTCTCTGAAAACCTTCTTGGTGACCTCTATGTCTCTATAACAGTCTTGTTACGCATACATATACCCTTAACTCATGCTGTATAAATAGATCTCTTAAAATGGTGATCTAATTCATTGCTTCGATCTTACAAACAAGATTCCTCGAATGAATAACTATACAAAATATTTCATTGGTTAGATCGATCTCAAAATCATACACAATCTCCTGGTGCAATTTCCAATGTAATAACGGTTTGATGTGCCTCGATCTTGTAACACGTTTTCATATGCATGTCCAGGTTCAATGTATCTAGTAACACATTCCACTTGGTGTATATCAACTTGGTGTGTCATGTTTACTGCTCGGTAGCCATAAAAAGATACTCGGTAGACAACTCGATGTGTACTGCATTCTGTGACTGCTTTCTTCTGTAACCGACTAGACTGTGCATACCGACTTCTCTGTGTATACCGACTGCATGATTCGGTAGTGCTAACTGACTAGAGTAATATTATGACTTTGAATATAAAAACTAATGGCAACTTGATAAGTAGTAACAATATATCCTCTTTGTATTTCTATCTCTCCCTCTCTCACTACCTATTTCCCTCTATATTGTTAGTTATCTCTCCTTATTTCCCTCTCTACCCATTTATCTCTTTTTCTTTTATTCTAACGATTTTGTTTCTCCCTCTTTCTCTTCCCCTCTATCTTTCCCAAGTTATATATATATATATATATAGATCTCTCTCTCTCTCTCTCTCTCTCTCTCTCTCTCTCTCTCTCTCTCTCTCTCTCTTGATATTTTAATATATTTTCTTTTCTCTCTATATCTATCTATCTATCAGTCTCTTTATCTCCATCTATATATAGTTATCTCTATCTCTCTCGTATTCACTCCATCTCTCCTTCCATATCCCCTACTCTCTCTTTCTCTCTATGTATGTATGCATATGTATGTTTATGTTTATCTCCATGTGCATGTGCATGTGTGTGTGTATCCAAAAACAAAAAATCTCATCAATATTTTATATAATATTTAGAGGGTTTCTTCTTTCTATCTCTCTCGCTCTCTCTCTCTCTCTCTATCTATTCAGTCATCTCTCTCTCTTCTATATTCCCCTAGAGTTAGATATATGATCTATATATATTTCTCCCTCTCTATCTATTTAGATTTTTCTCTCTACCTATTTCTCTTTCCTGTTTATCTATCCCTAGTTATATACCTTTATATATATGTTCCTCTTTCTATCAATGTCTATCCTCTCTATACAATTCTCTCTCTCTCTCTCTCTCTCTCTCTCTCTCTCTCTCTCTCTCTCTCTCTCTCTCTCCCTATAATTCCCTCTTTGTCTCTCAAAGATTCCTCTCCTCTCGTTATTTGTATCATGTCATCTCACTCTCTATCAAGTTATCACAATATCTATCTCTCACTCATATTCATACGCACTCCCTATTTCTCCCTCTCTATCTCTATAAATATCTCTCTCTCACTCTCTTTGTATATCTCTTCATCTCTCTGAATACCACTCTCTATTACTTGTCTCTATCATGTTTTTTCTCTCTCACACACCTTCCCCTCCATCTCTATCTCCTTATCTATCTCCATCTCTATCTATATCTCATTATCGTTATCTCTCTTTTATCCACTCCATCTATCACACTCTCTATCTATTTGTCTGTCTATCTATTTGTGTGTTTTTCTATCTTTATGTCTATTTGTCTATTTGTTTGTATATCTATATGCATAACTATTTATATCTCTCTCATTCCCTCATCTCCCTCTTCTTCTATATCTTTATATCCTCCTCTTTGGGCCTCCCTCACTCTATCCATACCTTCCTATCTCTCTATATTTATCTCTCCCTTTACCTTTGTGCGTCTCTATATCTATTTTTGTTTGTCACCCTATATCTCTCTCCATTTATCTATCCCTCTCCCTTTCTCTCTCCATCTCCATTTACATATCTATCTCTCTCCCTATTAGTAATGGACTCTAATTTTCTTTCCAATTTAAAGGTTTTTGTTTTAGCTATGTTTAGATCTTATTTCTTGATGGGGATGTTGGGGGAATTTGCCCTCACACTTCTATCATGAGGGTAGATAAAAAGAGAGAGAAAATAGAAGTAGAGATATATATAAAGAGGGAGTAATAGGGAGAAAGAGAGAGAGAGGGGTAAAACAAGGGAGAGGTGTGTCTAACTATTAGATATAACTTGGCAAAGATAAAGGGGGGAAGAGAAAGACAGAAAAGACATAGACAAAGGTACAGATATATGGAAAGATAAGGAGATGGAGATATGGGAGAGAGATAAAGACAGGAAAATATAATGTAAATATAAAATTCTAGAAAGAGGGAGAAGGAGAGATAATGATGGATAGAGAGAGGGAGAGATATCTAGAGATAGAGGTCCGAAGAGTGAAAGATAGAGGGTGAACTCACAATACTAGTTCCCACTTTTTGGTACATCCTGATTTTTACTGAAATCATACATTTTTTAGAAAATATAATGATGTAAGCTTTAAGAGGTCTCATTTGAAGTAATTAATTGAAGAGAGTTAGATCAAAGGCTCTTAGATCAAAATTTCTTGGATAGAACCTCTCTACTTCTAAATCATACTTGCAATGGAGTCTCCTTTGCATCTATCAAATGCTGATAAAAAACCAATTTTACATTAGCTTTTGTGGTGTCAAATGAATTCATTTATAAGTTTTTTTTTTAAAGTATTTAGTCCTTATTATAAGCTTTCCAAATAGTATAATTTTTAATATATTTAATTTAATTAATATATTTTTATTTTATTTCTTATGAATGTAGGTTTTTAACCGAACATGAACTTCTTTGTTCAATGCATTGGGCAAAATAGTAAACTAATTCAAAAAAATCCTAAAAAATATTTATGCACTAGGTATTGATGTCTTCTTTCTAACAAAAAAAAATTGAATTTTGATATATATGGAACAAGTTATGTGTTCAAACGTACATCTATATCTAAATTATAATTAGTCGGACTTCAAAATTTAATAAAATGAAAAATATTCAACATATCACTATCAAACCAACTGCATGCTCTGGGTATTGATGTTACAAACCAAAATTCAAAAGAATTAAGTTTTTATCATTTATAGAAAAAAAGTTATGCATTTCGGGATGCACATCACTCTTAAAAAATGTTGTTTGCTATAAAAAACAACTTTTTGAGGGAGATGGAAAAATCAGTAAAATTTTATTCAAAAAAAATTGAAAAATATATATTTAGAATCTACAAACAATATGTTACAAATCACTAGTTTACATCATCTTCAAATTCTTAATGGTTTAAATGTTATAGGTTTTAGAAAGTGAAGGTTTTTTTAAAAATGTTCATCTAAGTGTCAAAGTTGGTCAAAAAGTGGGAACCAGTATTGAGAGTTCACCCTAGAGGTGGAGGGAAAGATAAATATAAAGAGAGGTAGGGAGTTAGTGTTGGTATAGAGGAACTTGATTATCTTCTCGACTCAGAGATTTTTGTTATAATTGTATTTGGATCTTAGTTCTTAATGGGACACTTTTTGGTCTCTTGCATAAGAATAGATCCTATTTCTAAGAAGAGTCAAGTGATTTTTTTTTTGAATAGTTACAATTCTACCCTTAGACAACTATAAGATGATAAGAGTCTATTAATTATTTAAATTTGACTATTTGAAAAATTAGAAGATCTTCCAAAACCTACAATTTGCATTATAACTCCTTAAGATCCAAAACCATTCTCAAACATCTTAAAATTATATACATGAAATATACGTTAAAGTATAGAAATTAAATGTGCATATGTAAATACCACTTCAATTTTTATTTCATTTTTATAGTCTAAGAGGGAGAGTGTAGTGTGAGCTATATACATGGGTAGAGAGAGATGGAAAGAGAAAGTGAGGAATTCTTACCTCTTGGAAATGTGACAACATTATAGTACGCTCCCATTATATACCACTCATGTTATATCTTGTATGAGAGAAAAAAGTGGCATGACCACTTTATGGTCCTCTATCTTTCTACACTTATTTGTACTTTTGATTATTGTGTGGTTTACATTGGTAATAACAATATGGTTAAGATTCACACTCAAGAGAATGTTGTAGACTCACTTACTAAACCTTTTTCTCACAAAAAAAGTTTACATGGCATAGGAAGACCATGGGCCTTTTTCCTAGTACTTAGTTGACTTATGTATTCCTATAGATGTATTTACAATGTATGATGTCAACTCGGATCATGTTAGGAACAAGATATCATTGAACTAGTAAAACCTACACATTTAATTTCTCTTGATATTGTTTTAAATCATTCATAATGGATGAGGACTTTAGCTCAATAATAAATACTTTTTTCCATCAGCATTTTACTATTATTGTAATTAATTTTTACTAGTATGGTAACTATTTTTTATTGTAAATGATTTACTATTTATCAAGGATGAATAGTGGAGGATAAGATTTTTGGGTTATCCAAATTTTTTAGGGGGTTTTATGAGGTTGTTTCATCATTTTGGGTGGCTGAGTTTATAATGAGGTATATCACCCTCAATGGTAGGTATGCAAGCATCTTTTCCTACCATTTCACTACCTTAAATCATTTTTGGCACGGTAAAATTATCTTCGTTCCCTACTATCTAGCCTCCTCCCTTGAGAATAGCCTGGAAAAGCATCTGGAGAACCCTAACAACCCTGTTCTCCATGAGGGACTTATTGTCCTTATCATGGATCACACTAAATCCCTTGAAATTGTGCACCCGCTTGTTGAGATTGGTTTACAGACGGAGGTCCAAGATGTCTTTGACTTGGAAATGGACCTGGAAGAAAGTGGGGTTCCTGTTGATGACCCTGAATATGAACCTGTGGATGAAGGGGAGATGATGGTCACTCTTGGGATGTTCGACAACAAGAATCCCCACAGATGGGCAGCTAGAAAATACAAAACCAATAGAAAACTGATCTCCAAGGCCAAACCCCTCACCAAAAACAAAAAGTTGGTGGCTAGGGATCACAGCCAGAAGATTACGAACCAAGGGATTACTCTAGACATCCCTATCAATGTCCAGAAAGAAAAATAGGGGACCATAGCCAATGAAGAGAGCTGTGGAAATTAAAAGGCTGGTAGTCTCATGAATCTAGTCATGGAAGCTACTAGAATCCAGGAGAGCTGTTGGAAGTGGGTCGAGCATGAAATTGACACCCTCAAAATGGGGCTTAAAGAAATAATTGATAATTTCACTACTTCCCTTGAACCCATAAAACCAAAGAAACTCATGATTATGACACATAATCTCTCCCATAATATTGAGGTGATGAAATGCAATCAGGAACAAAGTATTGATAAGGTGGAACAATCCATGGCTAAGATTAAGAAAAATCTCAAGAACCTCATAGACATTTGTAAAGAAGCCATGAACAACAGCATTGAAGGGCTTGAAAAGATTAATGCCATGGTTGCTGAATATATATCCTATCATAGTGATCCGATGAAAGATCTTGGAGGAGATGATATGGCTGTTGGAGACAGAAAAACTACTAGATCCAGTTCCAGAAACAGGAGCAGAAGCAACAACAAGGGTACCTCCACATTCATCATGGAGGAGCTTGAGGAAATCAACATGATTTCCATCCAAAAGAATAAGGATTTGGTGCTCTCGCTTAAATGAGAGATTTTTCTTTGTTTTGGCTTGTTTGTCTGCGTTTTCTTTGTTTTTGTTTCTGCTCAGGGTTGCTCCCCTATTTTGTTGTTGTTTCTTGTCGGTTTGGCTGTTGGTTGGCTGTTGTAAAACTTTAGGTTTCGGGTCCTTGTAAAAACTCATTTATCTTTATCAAAAACAAGTGATTTAGAAACTATTAACAACTAAGAGTCTAAATTGGATAGGTAAGTAAAATGGTTTTGAACCACATTGAATATTATGCATTAAATATTTTTATTTATCCAAGGAAGAAATTTGGATTTAATAACTAACTAGACATGCCCTATTTAGGGGGTGAAAATTTTATTTAAAGTGACCTTACGGTACTACTATGCAAGTGTAATGAGAAAGAGTAAAAAACTCTATTTGCAAGTGTAGAAGGATTGTAGATAGAGGAGAAGGAATGAAGGATTATATGTAATATTTATTTTAAAATAATACAAATAGAAGTCTCTTCTTTCTAGAGTTTTTCCTAGAAGGGTTTCTCCATGCAGACACAGTATTATGTGTTTAATTCTTTTGTTATATACATATTCAAGTTGCTAGTTTATTTTTCTATAACTTCTCCATTTGGTTATGCATTGAATAAAATCTAATTTATAGTTGAAATTAGATTTCCATAATACAGTTGTTCACAATAATTTCTAACAATGTATAACAAGATACCAAGGTCAAAAAATGATAAATAATTACAAAAGCCACAAAAATTGCCAAATATATACAAATACCATAAATAAGAGGATGGAAAAAATCTCTTAATATTAATGAAAAAATACTAATCATATAATATGAATCACTTAACGGGAAAATATATACATTCATATTCAAGAGCTATACAGAAATATTCTTCATTGAATGACAATAAGCCTTAAACAATTTCGCAAAAAACTAATTTTGTTTGAATAGGACTAGAACCAAAGAGTCATGATTCTAGAAAGATAGAGTTAACAATAGAATAACGTTCACTCATTGTAAAAGTATTGCACCAAATACCAAGCCAAAAGATAGGTATAAATATATACACCCTTTACTTATAATTGGATATGCATAAAGGTGTCACAAACATAAATATACAATTGTATATATAAATAAGGAAGAGATAAAAGATTAAAAAAAATTATAGGAAAGAAGATGTATGCATATGGTTGGAAGCGTGTGTATAAAAAGAAACTTTATATTTAAATATAATCCATACTATATAGATGAATATAGATTAACACAAATATTGAGACTATCCTATATTATGTTGTTATAAATGTTATAACTATTAATTAATTCTTTTCAACATTTACACATGTTATTTCTTACCATATGCATCACATGAACTCTATTCTTATCCATGATAGTAGAGTATCAATATAACCTCCCAAGTATTAAGCACAAATTTTTAGTTTATCACATTCTTGTTAGTTTTAGCTAAATATTAGTAGCTCTTAATAGTTATCTATCTATATTTTTTGTGATAATGAATAGTGAATTTATAGATAATAATGAATATTTAAATATGATATACTTTCAAATTAGAATATGATTGATAAGTTAATAATTTTTATTCATAATTTTAAAATATTTCGCTATAAATATGTAAGGAGGATTTTGACTACCAAATATGAATTCACAACTATGAACTTTTTATGTACCCATGATCTTATCTTGTGTAATTTGTAAATGTTTGTCCTTTAATTTTCCTTATCACCCTTGATTTATTCTTTGTGTTTCATGAATGCCTAGAATCCTAATGTTATTTTAAAATATCTTAAAGGATTTATATTTTATAGCAAGGAGTTTGTGTTTCATGAATGCCTAGGGTCCTAAAATTATTTTAAACTATATAAAAGATTCTCATTTTATAGAAAGGAGATTTTGCCTAGATTAAGCAATGAAAACCAAACCATGATCAAATACAATAAGGAGATTTTACCTCTAAAATAATTGTGCACAAAATTAAGTTCCTTTTAGTGTACTAATTGAAGTGTGTATTTAACACAAATTATAATCAAATATAGCTCTCAAATCATGTATGATTAGAATGAATCCATTGGGTGCCTTTAAATAGAAGTAAATAGCAAGATATAATGCAAACTTGTGTTTACTCAAACCTAAAAGTTGGTAAAATCTAAAAAAAAATTAAAATAGTTGGTCAAATCTAAATTGTAAAAATGAATCCATGGTTATAATGACAACCTCATGATCACGGTAAAAAAAAATTGGGAGCTAGATCGAAGAGGTAGGTGTGTGCATTTAAACAAGTGTGAACATAGAACTAATAAACAACTAAATAAGACAAATATATGAGAACACATCAAAGCGAATGAATAATAATTTTATGAAAAAATATATAATAGAATATGTAGATAACATAAAGTAGGAGAATCAAATTTACATAAAAATATGTCATTTGTCAATAAATCCATACATTAAAACACTTGCCTCAAAATAAATATTAAATTAAATTAAAAAAATAACTTAAATATAATTCTATAGATACAATTGAGCCATGAATCTAATAGCCAATTCCAAAATTAATATAATAAATTACATTATTTTTTATTTTTCCTAGAAATCGTACAATTTGACATGTGCAGAAGGAAGAGAAGTCTAAATAGAAAACTGTAATGTAATCCCCCCGAAGAGTTGACTAAGTAAAATAAGCCATCTTTATTTTTTTGTTTTGATTAATTTATGGGGGCACTTAAATCTTGATTTTAATTGATTGTTAAGATTATTCAAAGAAAATGTTGAGCTTTTCACTGCTATACATATTTGCAACATTCACCTAATTACCACAATGATATCTTAGCAGCATAATATAAACTTATATAAGCTTGTTTGGTTTTTTAAGCATCCAACTAATTGTCACAATGATATATTAGCAGCATAATATAAACTTATTTAAGCTTTTTTAGTTTTTTAAGCATTCACCTAATTGTCACAATGATATCTTAATAGCATAATATAAACTTATATAAACTTCAAAATGACTTGAAATATGAACCAAAACTAGAGAAAACGTATTACATATTTTCCACCAAATCAAAAACAAGATTGAATGACACAATGAAAACAAAATGTTACATGCAAACTAAAACCATGAACTTTTGCAGAATACAACCAAATGCTCAAATGACAGAATGAAAACAAACAATTTACATTTATTACCTTGAATGGTATAGTTTGTATCCATCAACCATATTCATATTGTAGCCATGAGGTAGCTAGACATCAAAAGGAAGATTATTTAGATAACCAATGTTGGGCACTTGTCATGCATCTTTGATGTTAGTCTTTCCTGTGTTGAATATGATCAAAACATGTTACAAAATATTTACATTACATAAATACGTTAAGGATATTAATAAGCTTTCCCTTTTTAAACAGATTAAATTGCAATGTTGATGCTAATACAAAGGCATATTACATAAGAAGTGAATCACAACTCTGCAAAAACATGCCACCTTATGCTAATTGTAATTGCTATGACATCATAAAAGTCACACTCATTAATAGAGCAACAAATCAACAATAAACATGTCCAAACATGAGATTTAAAAACTATGGTTATCTTTGAATTTGAAGGACAATATCATACAAAATTATTTGTCTAGGTTCACCATTAAATTCAGTTTTTTACATGTCAATTAATCACTTTTTCACATTCTTCCATCATATATTTGGATAGTCTAATTTTGAAATAAGTGTCATTTTAAACAATCATTCAAAAATAAAAATGGAATCAAATGCAAAACAAGAGAACTCTACTCCAAACTTCTATATATAGATCACAAAAAAGATTAAATGCAACACAATAATACTAGAATCAACTCAAAATATTACACATGACTTCATTGTGATTTGATTTGTTATTTGACTAGTTAATATGTGAATGCTCCTTTGCTTGAAGACTACTTGATTGGACATCATTTATTTAGCTCAAGTGACGATGGATGATGAAATAAGGGAAGGAATGCTTGAATTTTAAATTTTTAAAAAAAGGAATGAATGGTAAAGATTTGATGGTGAGAGCAATGGTGGAGAATGCTTGAAGGAATTTCCATAAGAACAAAGGAGAGAATGGAGAGAATGGAAGGTTGAGATGAAGGTTGTTAGATTATATTTGAAAGTGGATATAAGAAAGCTATATATTCTTGAAATTGGTGGAGAGAATGATAGAAATATGTTTGAAAGAATATAATTATTATTTAATTTTTTTTTTTTCTGTATTGATTTATTTATTTATTATTGAATGATAGAAAAAGAATAATTAATTGTGAAATACCAATTATGAGTAGGTACACTGAAAAAAATTTAGGTGTTCAACCGCGTAACACGTTTAACATACAATCCAGATGCTCACCCTATTTTATATGTGCGGAAGGAACATAACACCGAGGAGGAAATTCTGAAGAAGCGGGCTAAACTACCTTTTTTGTTGGCTTTAATTAATTTATTCATTTAAAAATTATTTCCCACCCCAATAATTTTTCGTCCAATTCACCTAATTGATGACTTACTAAGAGAAAACGTTAAGTTTCCTTGTATTGTGTGGGGCATCAAAACTATGGAATTAAAATTTGTCTTAATAGAATAACACTAAGAATATGTGAGGTGTACATGGCTTTATTTAATTTATTTGGTTTTAAGAAAATAAATACCCGGTGATCTCAGTCCTCAACCAACTGGTAAAGATACAAATTGAAGATGTTAGATTGGCCTTTCATTTTCTAATAATCTCACTTGGTGTGTAGAGGGTAAGTCGAAGTAGATTAATAAAAAAGAGTTATATTTGTATATCAGGGGTCAATTAATAGGTCATTTAGCAAATAATGTTGTTTGAGAAATAATGGTCTGAATAGAGTAGTCATGGGTTGAAATCAACTATACATCCACTTATAAGGATCCAAACATGATTGAAATAAAACCTTTGAATCAAGAAAATAATTAGGGTCCATTACTAATAGGGGAGGGAGAGAGATGTGGAAATGAGATGGATATGGGGATGGAGGGAGAGAGAGAGAGAGAGAGAGGGGGGGAGGGGTTAGAGATATTGGGTAAGGAGAAATTGTGTGTGTGTGTGTGTGTGTGTGTGTGTGTGTGTGTGTGTGTGTGTGTGTGTGTGTGTGTGTGTGTGTGTGTGTGTGTGTGTGTGTGTGAGAGAGAGAGAGAGAGAGAGAGGTGGATGAACAGAGAGAGAGACATTTATAAAGATAGAGAAAGTCAGTGGGATAGAGATCAAAATCTAGAGAGGAAGAGATAAAGAAAATAAAGAGGAAGAGGGAGAGGGAGATATAAAGAGATATAGATGGTGAGATAAATCGATAGAGAGATAGAGATAAAAAGAGAGCTTTAGAGAGAGAGAGAGGTGGGGTCGAGAGGGAGAGATCTAGTTTGAGGAAGAAAGAGATGAGAGGGGAGAAAGGGAGAGAGATAGTTTGAGGAAGAGAGAGAAGAGGAGGGGAGAGGGAGACAGATAGGTAGATAGAGAGAATAGGAGAAAGAGGAAGAGAGAGATAGGTAGAGAGAGAAAAAGAGGAGGGAGAGATAGAGATGTAGCCCATTATATAGAGTGGGAGAGGGAAAGGAAGAGACTTGGAAAGATATAGGGAGGTTGAGGTAGATAAAGATATGGATAAAAGGAGAGAGAGGAGTGAGAGGAAGGAAGAGAGAGAATTATAGAGATAGAGATATGGAGTAGGAGAGATAGAGGTTGAGATGATGTGAATGTGAGAGAGGTAGAGAGCTCCAAGGAGAGGGGTACATAGATGGGTATAGGGAGAAAACTTAGAGAGAGAGGGGGGGGGAGATATAGAGATAGAGATAGAGGGAGAAATAAGGAGTGTGTGTGTGTGTGTGTGTGTGTGTGTGTGTGTGTGTGTGTGTGTGTGTGTGTGTGTGTGTGTGTGTGAGAGAGAGAGAGAGAGAGAGAGAGAGAGAGGCAGGGGGGAGGGAGGAGGAGGGACAAAAATAAAGAGAGGAGAGAGGGCTAGAGATATAGAAAGAGGGAGTGATATGGAGAGAGGGAGATATGGAAGGAGACCAAGGAAAAGGGAGACTATGAGAGAGGGAGAGATAGTGAGATAAAACCAAAGAGATAATGAGATATAGATAGTGTAGATAACAATTAATATCAAATTATTTATTATTTTTCTTATTTTAAAATTTTAATATAAAATATTAAATACTATCAATTATATTTATAATTAATTATAATTTTTTATTTTGAAAAGTATAAGAAAATCCTATCATATCTCAAATACATTCAATGTGACTATTTTTTCTAATATATGGTTTTAATTCTATTTAAGCTAATCAAATGAAATTAAATGCAAAATTTTACTATTGTATTCACTACCTGATGCAGAGCTACGAAACAAACTAGGTGAAAACCTTCTCTCACCCACAACTACTATGTCCAAGACAAGTTATCTTGTTTGTTAAAGGTGTGAACAACACACCTACCAAATTCTCAACTCACACAACAATTTGTGTGACTGGAACCATACCGGTTTAGTATCTTTCGGTACCGGTATGATGAAAACACTCTACCCTTGTGTGAACCGGTTTGGTATCTTCTGGTATCGGTGGGATGGGAAACCTATTTTATTTTTTCTATTGGTGGTCCAACCAACACAAAACACCCATAAGATCAGGCTATCAGTCGTGTTAGGGAATACTTGCCTCACAACTGTCCTATTGTCTAGTAGCCCTACCAGTTGAGTTTTCCAAACACAACTTAACAAAATTCCAAAGGAAAAGACAAAATAAATGTAGATTCAGATACCCTTTATCTAGTTACACAATTCTCCAAAGGCTTAGACTCTAACCACAAGTTGAAGGGTTCGTACCCTTACTATCCTTTTAGACCTAAATAAGCCAATTAGGCCTAATTTACAAAGCAAGTACCCCTTGTATTAGTTCCCTGACTAAACCAACACTTCTTCAAGGTGGGTTAAGGTGTCAAACCACCAAATCCAATGTTTCAAGACTTTATCCCATCTTTTTCATCTTTTGCAAGTGATTTCAACTTCTACAGTTCAGGCGGTCACATAAAGATGCCTACCTAGGGTCAATTCAATCTCTTTAGGCTTGGAGCCTCCCTATAAACCAACACCAAAATCTTATGGTACAATGGTCCTTCTAACATTTTCTCCACAATTCGTTTGGTCCTCCGGTAAAAATGTCAGATTAAGGGCATCTTTACAGTGAAACCCTAGGTGTCGGTGGGATTTGTGACCAGTTTGGTTAGATTTGGATGGATCCCTACAACCCAACTATTACAAAACCTCAAACTTGATTCAAATGAAAGGTAAGAGACTTCCCTAACTCATCCAATTGGTTTTAGGTATCCATCAATCCGTATTGATAAAAAATGAACTGCAAAAACATAGAATTTTAGAAAACTCCAAGTATATTGTATTGCTCCAAACTCCAAAACATCATCAAGTTTCATCAACTTCAATAACTACGCCAAAAAAAACCTGGAATCGATCCAAGTGGGCATAATATAGCCTCCGTAACAGTTTCCAACCACTTTTCAAACTTTGGAACTGTTGGAGGATTAGTTGTCCCTTTTTACAACATTTTGCAATGACAACAAAAGTTGTCAACTTGCACTTTTCAACTTTGGCAACTCCAAGGTGTATTTGACCTATTACAAGGATTGGTCTGATGTTTCTAAGACCAATATTTATTTGCCTAACTCATGCCTAAACTCCTATTGACCCACATGGTCATTTATCCATGGTGGCTTATTAAATGCAACCATGACAATGTCTTACATCAATTGGCTCTTATTGACTCACAAAATATCAACCTATTACAAATGATCATTTTCACCTTATGGGTGATATTAGGCTCTTTTAGACTACATTTGTGTCCTCATTTGTGTCTTTGGGTGCTCCTGCATCAATACCTCTTAGAAACTTTTTTTATAATAAGTAGAATTCAAACGTGTTGACTACAACTAATTTAATAAACCTACTTATAATGAAGTGCTTCAAAACTATTTGGTTTAGAGATTAGGTAATAGGATATTTATTAGTACATGATACTCAAATAAAAGTTAGCATGTACTTCTTCTTATGCATTGCAACTTGTAACAAGCATAATGATGATATGATAAAATTTAAAATATATTAAAGTTTAATATTTAAATCTTTATCAAGCATCACAACAAGATTTGAATACAGTGATACATAGTTTATTTACATATTTTGAAAGACTTATTCTATCAAGTCTTACAACTATTGCATCTTGGCAAATAAATTTTCACCATCTTCTCGACCATATTTTGGTCATCTACTTTTGAACCAAGTTTCACATTTAAAATCATTTAATTTCTAGAATTAATTCAATATTTATTATTTTCAATCCTAATTCATATCTATAAATTGATTATTTATTATGTTTCTTTAATTATTTATTAATCTAGAATATTTATGTCCATAAAAAGAACCATTTAATTAGCACTCCTTATTAGTTAATGTTAATAAGTAATTTTAAATTAATTAACAGTAAGTGAAAATAATATAAGATGGGTTCATGAATAATTGCTATCTTCATTAGTAAACTCATTTAATATTGTGATGGTGAAAGTAGAATTCTTGATTGAAAATAATATAAGATGGGTTCATGAACAATCGCTATTTTCATTAGTAAACTCATTTAATATTGTGATGGTGAAAGTTGAATTCTTGATTGATCTTCATTAGTAAATTCATGTAATATTCTGATGACGAAAGTTGAATCTTGAATATCAATCAGTATCTTTATTAATAAATAATAAACTCATTTGATACTCTAATAACGAAAGTTGAATTCTTGAATGTCAATTACTATCTTCATTAATAAACTTAGTTAATACTCTGATGGTGAAAGTTGAATTCTTGAATGTCAATCGTTATCTTCCTTAATAAAATTTATATACATAAGCATGGTTAACTTTCTTTAACAAGCTTCCCACACTGCCGATGCTTATATCAATGTAATAAATTATATTATTTTTGCTTTCCTTCTATAAGATGCTGAGTACACGTATAGTATGAAACCAAGAATATGTGAGGTGTGCACGACTTTCTTTAATTTGTTTGTTTTTAAGAAAATAAAATGTTGGTCGACCTCACATATTCCATGACTAACCAGTAAAGATAGAGTTGGAAGATATGGAAGATTGGCCTTTCATTCGCTGTGGACCATTAAACGCTCAATTCAATACTATATAAAAAATAATTGTTTGAAGAATGTTTAGTTATATCGGCCCTTACTAGAAAGTGCTTATATTGTTTTAAAATAAAGTCTTTTTGTTTGCCTTAGACTACCCTTATTAATAAATTTATCCACATACAAAATATTCAGCACTATGTGTTTAATTGGTTCTTCGCCTCCATTGCTGACTCGTTCAAATTAACGCTAAGCGTTCCACTGTTATAAATAGTTAGCCATCTCAATACGGGATAATCGATTCTAGTTGTGAAAATGGGTGCTCTCAGAATTCGTAAGCAAACAATGTGGTCGGATTTGCCGGAACATTTGATGGAGAGAATACTGGAATGCCTTCCAGTGGACTGCTTCTTCCGTTTCAGGGCTGTTTGCAAGACCTGGAATACTCTCTTCTCATCACCATATTTCAATTCCATAGCCAGAAATAGTCAGCCATTTCTCATTCTTTGCCCTGCCAAAACCCAATTGCCCTCGCTAATCTATTCCTTCATCACCCACACTAGGCGAACCATATCTTTATCTTTCATACCTCATGATTGCCCCATCAATTTCAGAGGATCTGCTTCCGGGTTGCTCTTGGCAGACATTAACGCCAGTGTTTTCTTTGGCTTTAATTCTTCAATGCTATGTGTTTGCAATCCTCTTACCCAAACGTACACCACGCTGCCACAGATGGTTTTTGTGAGTAGAATTATGGCCAAGGCAATTTTACCAGCGGGTAATAAGACGGAAGAATATACAGTCATGGTGGTGGGCAGGAGCAGCAGTGATAAGGTTATAGTAGAAGCATACAATTCTACGACCAAGACATGGAAAGTTGCAGGCAGCATTCCTGATGTGATTATAAGAAACGAAAACATGTTCTTCTGTAAGGGCTCTTTGTTCTGTGTGACTGCCACTGGCGGCATAATGGCCTACAATATTGAACAGGAGATCACCACAACTATGGCCAGCAGGAGGACTACAAGTGGGAAGAGATTGGGAAAATGCCCAGCTCTGTGTGTGAGGAATTTAGGAGTAGCTCTAATTCAAATTGGTTTGAGTGTGTGGGAATGGGAGATAAGATCTGTTTCAGAGCTAATGAGAGCATGGAGATACTTGTGCATGATTTGAACAAAAGCTCTTGGAATTGGCTGCCCAAGTTTCCTGCAGATTTGAGATATGTGAGCATGAGATGCCTTCCACTAGAAATTATGACTGGTACTGAATTCTCTTAAGTTTATTTGTATTGAGCGGTGCATGAACAGTGGGGAATGAAAACTTTATGAATAGAATGAGAGCAAGAATATGTAGGACTAAGCGCAGGAGGTGGCATGAATTTCTTTAATTGTTTATTTGTTTAAAATAAAAAGCTGGTCAGCTCAGTGAACATGAGTGACAGGTAAAGACAGAGATAGATGAGCTGGGGATTGGATTTCCATCTGCTCCATCAGCTGTTGACTATTAAACGCTCAATTGAGCGACTTGTATAATTTTGGTTTGAAGGTTGTTTAGTTATATTAGGTGACTTTTTTTATTTTAAAATAAAATGGAATTATTTATCATTTGTGTTTGAATGAGATGGATGATAGTAGAATGGTAAGATTTGAGAGCAGCAAGTCTTATTTATTATTTTTCTCATTGTGACAATAAATAAATTTAAATTATTTATATCAATTATTTGATATTTTAAATTATTTTTTAAAAGGTTTTAAATTATTTTAATTTAAGTGTGTACAATCATGAATTTTTCTTAATATCAAGTTTTTTAGGATTTCTATTTCATTTATAAAGCTTTCAATAAGTGTCAGAGCTTATAAACTCTTCATTATAGAACTCTTTAACTGATTTGTTATAGAGTCAGTAGGGTGACCTTTTAGTCTGGATGTCAAACCCTTCAGGCTGCTTTTCGGTGTCTTTGGTTGTCTCTATGCTATCCTTTTCTTCTGCCCCTCCTCCTATTTGGGTTAAAGCTTGGATCAAACACCTTATTCCTAAGATCAATATCTTCTTTTGAATTTTGCTACAAAATAAAGTGTTGACGGTTGATAATCTTTGCAAGCATGGCTTTCAAATCCCCAGCCGGTGTTACTTATGCAAGGAAGTTGCAGAATCGTCTAATCATCTCTTCATCCACTGCCCGTATGTGGCTTCTATCAAGGGAAGATTTCTTGCTCGCTGGAACTTATCTTGGTTATTTCCTAGTTTGTTGGAGGACCTTTTCTTCCAATGGAAAGCCCCCTCTTTAAATCCCACTATTCGAAGGTTATGGTCTTTTACCTTTCCCCATGTTGGCTAGGAGTGTGGAAGGAGCATAATAATAGATTATTTATGGATAAGGAGGCTCCACACAATATTGTGTTTGAATGAATATACAGACTAATTGCGGAGAATTTAAATAGCATCCCTTCTAATGCGGATAAAATGGAGAGTATTGTATGTACAACCTATGATCTTAAGATGGCGAGAGATTGGCATATCAAAGTTGATATTTCTAAGGCTTCTAGACTAGGGAAAAATGATTGTGAAGATTTTAGTTGGATTCATTCCCCAAGGTGATGGATAAAAGCTAATTTTGATGGGGCAGCTAAGGGTAACCCTGGGCTAGCTGGGAGTGTTAAGAGATCACTATGGCAATTTTGTTTCGGTTGTGGCACTCTCCTTGGGCTCTCAGTCAAATCACATAGCCGAAGCCATAGGAGCTTTCTAGGTTATTGATCTAGCTAGTAAAATGAATATCAAAAACATATGGATTGAGAGGGATTCAAAAAATATTATCGAATGCCCTCTAGGAAATTCCCCCCCATCATGAACCATAAAAAGTTGGATTGATGATGACAAATCCCTCTTATACAACTTTGAGAAGGTTAGAATTTCCCATGCGTTAAGGGAAGCTAATGCGGTGGCCGATTATTTGGCCAATGAAGGGATCAAGCTTATAGGCCAACGGACATGGCATACCTATAATTAGTTAGAATTGAATGTCAAAGCCTTAAATGACTATGATGTCACGCATGGTAAAGTTGTCGTTTCTAATAATGATTAAGTGGATCAAAGAAGGGTATTGTTTCATCATTCAATACAATGGTGGTGCCTAAATTATCTTTACGAGTTGTGAGGAGTGGCATGTTTTGTGGGTGCCTTGGTTTCGTTGTTGGTTTTCTGCCAATTTTATCAGCTTTGCTACTGAGAAAAGAGAAGTCTGTGAAAAAATGGGGGGAAGCCAGAAGAGAGTAGAGCCAAAAAACTATGAGAAGCAAAAGAAAAACCAGCAAGTTTGGAGGCAAATTGTTAGAGGAGGGTTGAGACCTTTCCTCAAGAAACTTCATGGCACTAACCCTGATATACTGAAGTATTTTGCCAAAAATTGGAAGGAGGACGGAATTGTTCTCTTTGGCAGAAAGGTGAAGATAGACGAGAATATTATTGGGGAAGTTATGGGCCTTTCTACAGAGGGGATGAAGTTCTTTCGTAACAGAAGGATCTCTGATGAAGCGGTTATCAAATTTGTGAAAACCAACGAGGAAAGGGAAGCGCTTGTTAAAGTTTTGAACATCTATTTTGACACCGACAACATTAAGAAGCTTTGGGGGGAGGTGCTTAGGATTTAATGGAATACATCACCGTGGACGACAGATTCAACGGAGTCTACGGCTACCATTTCGTCCTCCTCAATCACTTCTGACATAAGGTAAGGATTTATTTTTCCTACTACTTGTTGTGCTCTCTGAAACATTGTCTTCAGGAACACCGTAATAGCCCTAGGAATTACCCTATCCTGCATGTTGGTTTCATTCAACTTATTCATGAGCACTTTGCTAACATGTCAGCTTTGTCTAATCCAATTTCGACCTTGGCCTCAAAAGGGTATGATACTTAAACTAGTTTGTCTAAGGAAAATGATGAATGGGATTCTGATTGGGAAGAGGAAAATACTCCCCCCTCTAAGAAGGTGCCTAAGAAAACCCCTTTGAGTAAGCCTTCGGGTAAAAAAGATCTCTCAGTGAAAACCCTTTCTAAAGCTAAAAACAAGGTGAAGGCCCCTCCTAAGAAGAAGTTGGTTTCTTACTCTAAGGGCATGCCGAAAGACTCCTTTGATGCCATTAATCTCTCTAAAGGATCCTACTATTCTCACCCTACCACCGACAAAGAGAATAGGCCTAGATTCCCTAAAGACCTCAAACCTGAAGACCATTACTTTAAACCAAATTGGGAATTTCAAGATTACTAAATAGTAAGTTTAACATAAAATTTTGATAGGGCGGAATTATGGAGGCTAGTGGTTTTGGAGTAGAGTGATGGAAGAGATGGAACTAGAACTATGCATATTCATGTTTGTTTTAATAGAAGTGGAATGATTCCAACAAACACACTACACACCAAAGAAGCAATATAGTAGAATAAGTATTAATGTAAGATGTCATCTATTTGTTTGATGGGGGATAGATCGTGCATAATAGGATTAGAGAGCTTGAGTACCTAGGTCAAACATGCAGAAAGAAATTTTTGATTTATTTTATCTTGGAAGTTATGGATATGGATTATGTGCACTTGGATGGTGACAAACCTAGCTAGATCCTAACATTACCACCATAAATAGAATCATCTTATAAGAAAATAATAATAAATACAATCCACTCCATCTTGGAATCTAAAAACTCTCCTTTTATTTGATGCATCTTGCAACGCCAATCCATCTCCCTAATTCCTAACTCTCAACTATATCTCAAGTCCTTATCCCCATCACTAAACTAATAAAATATTATAGCCTATGGACCTCATATCCCAATCCTTCATCAATTAAATCATTACAATACACTGAATCCCAATCCAAAATCACGTAGGACAATAAAGGACTAACATAACCCAAAATAACAACCAAAACATTACCAACCGTGCGGAACAGAACACGGGGAACGAAGCCAAACCCACCGAAAAAGGACCCCATCCACCGCCGAGACAGCCAGGATAGCACCACACCCATCGACCGACACGCCACAGAGGAGAGCCCGGAAAAAACCAAACGACCCAGAGGTAGCAGATACAAGAGAAACTGGATAAACCCCCCAAGCAAAGGTCTTGATCTCGTAGTCCCCATCATCTTCAGAGTTGGCATCCTCCTCCCCTGAAGAAATCCTAGAACCAGCACTCTCACCTCTCCCACTGCCGTTCACGGTCTTTTCAATGATACTTTAAAATCAGATTTAAATACATTGGTAATGGGCATAGTCTCCATTTGGTTATGCATCGAATAAAACCTAATTTATATTTGAAATTAGATTTCCATTATATAGTTGTTCACCTTCACTTCTAACAATGTATAACAAGAAACCAAGCTAAAAAAAATGATAAATAATTACAAAAGCCACAAAAATTGCCAAATAGAAACAAATACCATAAATAAGACGATAGAAAAAAAAATTAATATTAATGAAATAAATACTAATCATATAATATGAAATCACTTAATGGGAAAATATATACATTCATATTCAAAAATATTCTTCATTGAATGACAATAAGCCTTAAACAATTTTGCAAAAACTAATTTTGACAATTTGAATAGGATTAGAACCAAGGAATCATGATTTGAAAGTGGGTGTGATGCAAGATAGAGTTAAAAATAGAACAACATTCACTCATTGCAAAAATATTGCACCAAATACCAAGCCAAAAGATAGGCATAAACATATGCACCCTTTACTTATACTTGGATATGTATAAAGGTGTCACAAACATAAATATAGAATTGTATGTATAGATAAGAAAGAGATAAAAGATACAAAATATTTATAAGAAAGAAGATTTATGCATATGATCGAATGCATGTGTATAAAAGAAAATTGTATATTTAAATATAATCCATACTATATAGATGAATATAGATTAACACAAGTATTGAGACTATCCTATATTATGTTGTGATAAATTTTATAACTATTATTTAATTCTTTTCAACTTTTACACATGCCCTTTCTTACCATGTGCATCTCTTGAACTCTCTTCTTATCCATGATACTAGAGTATAAATATAACCTCCCAAGTACTTAAGCATAAATCTTTATTTTATCACATTCTTCTTAGCTTTAGCTAAATATTTGTATCTCTTAATAGTTATGTATCTATATTTTTTTTTGTTAATGAATAGTTAATTTACAAATAATATTGAATATTTGAATATGATATACTTTCAAATTAGAAACCATGGTTGATAAATTAATAATTTCTTTCCTAATTTTAGAATATTTCACTATAAATATGTAAGGATGATTTTGACTATCAAAGATGAATTCACAACTATGAACTTTTTATGCACCCATGAACTTATCTTGTGTAATTTGTCCTTTAATTTTCCTTATCACCCTTGATTTCTTCTTTGTGTTTCATAAATGCCTAGGGTCCTAATGTCATTTTAAAATATCTTAAAAGATTCTCATTTTATAACAAGGAGTTTGTGTTTCATGAAAGCCTAAGGTCCTAATGTTATTATAAAACATATAAAAGATTCTCATTTTATAGAAAGGAGCTTTTTCCTAAATTAAGAAATCAAAATCAAACCATGATCAAATACAATAAGGATATTTTGCCTCTAAAATAATTGTTCACAAAATTAATTTCCTTTTAGTATACTAATTGAAGTGTGTATTTAATGCAAATTATAATGAAATATAAATCTCAAATTATAGATGATTAGAATGATTGCATTGAGTACCTTTAAATAGAAGGAAATAGTAAGATATCATGCAAACTTGTGTTTACTCAAACTTAAGCATGAAAAGTAAAAATTAGAAGTTTGACAAATCTAAATTCCAAAAATGAAGTTGGTCAAATCTAAATTCTAAAAATGAATCTGTGGTTATAATAACAACCTCGAGACCATGGTAAAAAAAAATGGGAGATAGATCAAAGTGGTATGTGTGCATGTAAACAAGTCTGAACATAGAACTATTAAACAGCTAAATAAGACAAATATATGTGAACACATCAAAGAGAATGAGTAACAAGTGTCACGTAGTGGTCAGTACTTGTCATTTTAATAAAGTAATAAATGTAATAATTATCTAAGATTCTAATTTTATGTAATAATATTTGCTTGTTTGAACTAACTGATTTGATTAGTATAATTTAAAAATAAAAAAATAATCACTCATTTGAATTATAGTTGAAACTTATAAATATATGCATAGTAGGTTAAAATTATATGTATGTATTGTAATGTGATTTTAATTTTGATTTTAGAAAATGAGATTGTATTAGAAATAATAAGATATATTATAATATTATCTAATTTTATTCCACTTTTTTTTTTTTGATAAAAGTGGATTTACCACTACATTATTTTAATATTTTAATTTTTTACATGGTGTCTGGTTCAACGAGCACTCGAAGGAAAGAGACAGTAAGAAAACCCTCTAGTATTGCTCCAAAAAACTTAAGGCCTATCTACCCATTACAAAAAGGCCTCTTGGGCACAATCCGAAATGCCTCTCCCCATATTACATAGCATCTCCATTAGATACAAAAGAAGCTTCCATACAAGGCATACAAAAAGATATCAGATGCATAATCATTCGTTTAGCTCACTGTGAAGAACATCACAAAAATGGAATAGAAGAACAGCTGCCAATTACAACTTTTGGACAACAAAATATTGAAACTCCTCGGACCACCCCTGGCTACACAGAACCATTCTCTAATCCATTTATTAGAAAAAAAACTCAGGAAAAAAAATGAAATCACTGTAAGTGAGCATGCCATAATGAAAATTGTGATCACACAAAGAATAACCCAAATAAGAAGGAGAGAAAGATGTTGGAACCCCAATGGAATCAACAAGAGGTCGAGCCAAGAGATTAACTATAAGAAGAGCCAAGCAAACAAAATAAAAACAAGAAACCACTACATATACCGCAACATTTGCAGTTTCCAAGATCCAAAACTCAACCACCACCTTCCAAGCCTCATGAAAATCATCTGAATGAAGCAGATTATAATGCCACCCAAATTCCTCATCTTAGAACATATGAGAATGATAACCCCCAGAAGGAAAGAATTAACAAGAGGAAGGAATACTAAGATCAGAGATATGACAAACTCATGTATATCACAAACCAAATGAAAGAAGACATTATAACAAATATAACTTGAAGCGATGCTCAAAATCTCACAAAAGCTGAGATAAACAACTCGCACAATCATAATTACCAAGCCAATGATCCAAAGAAATGATCAACAATCGAGATAAAGATCACACACATTCATAATTAACAAAACCAATCTCCCAATATATGATCCACAATAATAAGGCTAATTAACAATAATGATAAGAAATCAAATACCAATATGCAACTAGAAAAACCTGATCCAAATGTAAAAGGAATGAGGAAAAAGGAATCATGAAAGAGACATACTGCACAGATAATCTCCATCAGCACCACCTTTCATAGAGAAAACACTTGGTATGTATGGCATCAGCAAAAATGTTACCACAAAATAAACAAGCGGACAACACCCTCCCTAATGTAGCACATACAAGTATATCCACAATGAAAAGGGTGCATGACAAAAGTATCAAACCATCAAATTTTTGAAAGGACACCACCAATCCTAATGTTTAAACCATACTGCCTAAGCTCAGATGTCACACCTTCAAGAACAAGAAAACATATGCCATACCAAATCAAAATTGAAAAGCACCCCCTTGCCCATGAGTCAACAGAATAAACAAGAAATGTCGACCAAACAAAGCTAGTATAAAATGCTTATGCAAGAAGAGGGAATATACGTGGGGGAGACCTCCAAGTATTCCAAGCACTCGACTACAGCCTTGTTAGCAAGAAAATCAGCAATACAATTAGTTTCTTTATAACAATTAGAGATAGTAAAGACACTTAAAAACTTTAATTGAGCAATAATTCGATCTAAAAGGTATTGTAACTACCAGGAGGCACATTTCTTATTAGAAACTGAATGAAAATCCACTATAGAATCTCCTTCAATTACAATATCCTTAATGTTCAAACTTCAGAGAAATAGCTAAATCTAGACCAAATGATAAAGAATGGAATTTTGTAGAATTGTTAGAATCAAAACCAATATATTTACAAGCAACCTTGACAATTTTTTAATTATGATAAAAAATGACAGCTCCAATCCTAGATTTGCCCGGATTGCCCTTGGCAACCCCATCAAAATTTAATTTAAAAGAGAATTGTGGAGGGGACCATTTAGAAAGTCTACGCTTGACTATAGAAGATAAACCTAATGATACAACCCCATGAGAGGGAATGACTCGAAGAGCCTCCCAATTCCATGTTACCCAATTATCCCAGTGAGAAAAGGAACACAAATGATCCATTTTTTTTAATAAATTAAGGAGAGCACCACTTCAGAAATGGAAGATTGAATCATGCCTATCACATCCACCAAGGAAGCAGATTTGTGTTTGAAAATCTTATGATTCCTCTCAAGCCAAATATTCCAAATAACAATAGACAAAGAAACAATCCAGATACATGAATATAATGAAATCAAATACAACATAGGCCAAGCCATGAATTGAGATAATAAATTAGGACAAATAGTAGATGTTCATCCAAGCTTACCAAACAACCAATACCAGCAATCTGAAGCAAAAGGACAATGTAAAAACACATGATCCAAAGATTCCATGAAGAAACCAGTTGTAATCCCAAGTCTATCTAATCTCATCCCCATAAGAACTCTATCTTGTACTGCTAACCAAGCAAAAGACCTAGCTTTAGGAAGACAAGATGAATGCCAAAAGAGTTGAGAAGGCCAAGAGGAGAAAGAAGAGGGATGAGACAAAGCCTTATAGCCCTCCCTTACTATATAAGAACCTGACACATTCTTAGTCCAGATCAAATCATCCTCCATGTCCTGAAATACTAGCAATCTCTTTTATTCCACTTATAATGATATAATATTAAATTATATGAGAATAACCTTAACCTAATTTCAAGTGATAATATAAAATTATATGAGAATAACCCTAATCTAATTTTTAAAATAATTTTAATATTATAACAAATAATGTATTGTTATTCTAGTTATTATATTTTTTTATTATTTAAAAATAATCTTATTTTATTGCAACATTTTTTCTTTTCTAGATAAGCATTAGGATTCTTATATTATTGTATTTTAAATTGTTATAATATTAATATATGTTAATTATATACTAATAAATACATGATATATTAAATACAAATCAAAAATTAACTTTGGATTATAGTTAATTTAGAGTTACATTCAAAGTTGGTGTTAGGTTAGGCTTAAATTAAATATGTTAAAAAATTCTTTCACATATATTATTAGGTTTAAGATTAAATTAGGGTTGGAGTCATATATATAAACATTAATATTCTTATAATATTATATTTTAATTATTATAATATTATTATAAATTTTTATATATTTATTATTATATTGTTGTTGTTTTAATTTATTATTATGAATATTAGTACTATATTATTATTATTTTTAATAATATATATGTTTATTTATTTATATAAAGTTTTAAAAGTTTAGAATTTGTTAAATATTTTTTTAGTGGATGTGTAAAATAAATTTGATGAGAAGATTTAAACATGCTAATTATTATTTTAACATAACTTAAAAATGCCTAAAAAAATTCATTCACATATTGGATTCCGGAAATTCGCTAATAAGATGTAAATTTTCCAAGCCAATTAGATTGGAGAAGAATAATTTCTATAATTTAGAAACTTAAGAATCATGCATCTTAACTTTATATAAATTTAAAAACACATATCAAAACAAAAATTTCATAGTTTTAATTGGTGGAGAAATATATGAATAATAATGAGTTAACAATAAATAATGGTAATTGATTGCAATAGTACTAGCCTAACAGCAAGTACTAATATTTGTGTTATAATATATATAATAGAATATGTAGATAGCATAAAGTGGGAGAATCAAATTAACATAAAAATATGTCATTTTTCAATAAATCCATACATTAAAATACTTGCCTCAAAATATATATATATATATATATATATATATATATATATATATATATATATATATATATATATATAGTTGAGGCATGAATTTTGTAGTCAATTCCAAAACTAATATAAGCTTTCAAATGGCTTGAAATATGAACCAAAACTGAGACATTGAAAACAAAATGAATGAAAACAAATAATTTATAGTTATTAGCTTGAATGGTATAGTTTCTATCAATCAACCATATTCATATTGCGATGTGAGGTAGCTAGACATAAAAGGAAGATTATTTTGATAACCAATGTTGGGCACTTGTCCTGCATCTTTAATGTCGGTCTTGTCTATATTGATTATGATCAAACTATGTTACAAACTATTTACATTACATAAATACATTAAGAATATTAATAAGATTTCCATTTTTAAACATATTTTGCATTTTTTGTGCTAGTACAAATGCATATTACATAAGAAGTCAATCACAATGCTGCAAAAATAGGCCATCTTATGTTAATTGTAATTGCAATGACAAAATAAAAATCAAACTCATTAATAGAGCAGCAAAGCAAAAGTGAACATGTCTACACATGAGATCAAAAAAATATGATTTATCTTTGAATTTGAAGGACAACACCATACAAAAACTATTTGTCTAGTTTCACCATTAAATTCAATTCAGTTTTTTATACCTTGACTAATCACTTTTTACATTCTTCCACAATATATTTTGATAATCTAATTTTGAATTACGTGTTATTCTGAACAATCATTCAAAAATTGAAATAGAATCAAATGCAAAACAAGAGAGTTTTATTCCAAACCTCTATATATAGATCACAAAAAAAATAAAAAACAACACAATAACTCTAGAATTAACTCAAAGTATTACCCATGACTTCATTGTGATTTGATTTGTTATTTGACTAGTTAATATGTGAATGCTCCTTTTCTTGAAGAATACTTGATTGGATATCATGCATTTAGCTCAAGTGATGATGGATAATGAAATGAGAGAAGGAGTGCCTAAATTTTAAAATTTTAGAAAGGGGAATGGATGGTAAAGATTTGATGGTGAGATCAATGGCAAAGGATGTTTGAAGAGATTTACATAAGAACAAAAGAGGGAATGGAGAGTTGAGATGAAGGTTGTTAGATTGTTTTTCTAAGATTAATCTACTAAATTTAGTATGTGGTTATGCTCTTGAGGAAAATAAGGGGAATGCATTAAGGAAGGTTATATCTTGAGTTTGGTGGAGAGAATAATGGAACCATAAGAACTTATGCCTTAAATATGATTTATTCTTAGAATATGTTTGGGAGAATATTAGTATAACTATTATTTAATTATTTATGTTATGTATAAGATGAAAATTGATAATTATTTATTTATTTATTTATCATGAAAAGATAAAAAAAAAAAGATAGTTAAATAAATAATAATTAATTCTGGAATACTAATTATGATTAGGTACACTAGAAAAATTTAGGTGTTTGAT
Organism: Cryptomeria japonica; assembly: GCF_030272615.1. Lineage (NCBI taxonomy): Eukaryota > Viridiplantae > Streptophyta > Pinopsida > Cupressales > Cupressaceae > Cryptomeria > Cryptomeria japonica. The sequence continues at coordinate 697,637,032 of NC_081414.1, forward strand.
TGCGTAAAACATTTAACATACAATCCAGACATTTGATATGTGTGGAAGGAAGAAAACGCTGAGGAATAAATTCTGAAGAAGCAAGCTAAACTACCTTTATTGATGGCTTTACTTAATTTAATCATTTAAAAAATATTTCTCACCCCAATAATTTGTCCTCTGATTGACTAAATTGCTGACTTACTAAGAGCAAACGTTAATTTTCCTTGTATTGTGTGGGGCATCAAAACTGTGGAATTAAAATTTGTCTTAATAGAATAAGACCAAGAATATGTGAGGTGCGAAATATAGGTGTACATGGATTTCTTTAATTTGTTTGGTTATAAGAAAATAATAACTAGTTAGCTCAGTCCTCAATCAACCGACAAAGATAGAGAATGAAGATGTGGGATTGGCCTTTCACTTGTTAGTAATGGCATCTTGGTGTGTAATGGGTACGTCGAACAGATGAAGATTAATAAAAAAAAAGTTACTCTATTTTTTTCATACATTTGTGTATCATATAGGGTCAACTAGTAGGCCATTTAACAAGTAAAGTTGTTCGAGCAATAATGGTCTAAATGGAGTAGTCACGGGTTGAAATCAACTATGCATCTACTTATAAGGATTCAAACATGACTGAAATAAAACCTTTGAATCAAGAAGATAATTAGGATCCATTACTAATAGGGGGAGGGAGAGATAGAGAGAAAAATAGAGAGAGAGAGAGAGAGAGAGAGAGAGAGAGAGAGAGAGAGAGAGAGAGAGAGAGAGAGAGAGAGAGAGAGAGAGAGAGAGAGAGATGGAGATGGGGATGGAGTAGAAGGAGGGAGGAAGAGGGAGGGGGGAGAGATATAGGGTAGAGAGAGATAGAGAGATATTGAGAGAGAGAGAGAGAGAGAGATTAACAAAGAGAGGGAGACATTTATAAAGATAAAGGAGGAGAGAGGGAGATATAAAGATAGAGAAATTCAATAGCAGAGAGATCAAAATCTAGAGAAGAAGAGATAAAGAAAATAAACAAGAAGAGGGAGAGGGAAAGATAGAGAGATAGATGGTGAGCTAAACTCAATAGAGAGAGATAAAAAAAGAGCCTTGGAGAGAGAGAGAGAGAGAGATAAGTAGAGAGAGAAAAAAAGGAGGAAGAGAAGGAGATGTAGCCCAATATATAGAGTGGGAGAGGGAGAGGAAGAGACTTGGAAAGATATAGGGAGGTTGAGGTAGAGAAAGATATGGATAAAAGGAGAGGGGGAAGTGAGAGGAAGGTAGAGAGAGAATTAGAGAGAGAGAGAGAGAGAGAGAGAGAGAGAGAGAGAGAGAGAGAGAGAGAGAGAGAGAGAGAGAGAGAGAGAGATGATGTGAATATGAGAGAGGTAGAGAGGAAGGGAGAGGAGAGGGGTACATAGATAGGTATAGGGATAAACTAGAGAGTGAGAGGGGGGGAGATAATAGAGATAGAGAGAGAGGGAGAAATAAGGAGTGTAAGTGAATGAGACAGAAAAATATATAAATAGATAGAATGGAAGGGAGGAGGAGGGAAAAATATAAAGAGAGGAGAGAGGGCTAGAGATATAGAAAGAGGGAGTGATAGGGAGAGAGGGAGCTATGGAAGGAGGGGAAAAAGGATACTGTGAGAGAGGGAGAGATAAAATCATAGAGATAATGAGATATAGATATAGCAGATAATAGTTAATGTCAAATTATTTATTATTTTTCTTATTTTTAAATTTAATTATAAAATATTAAAAATAATTATAATAGTTAATGTCAAATTATTTATTATTTTTCTTTTTTTTTTAATTTTAATATTAAATATTAAATATTGTGAATTATATTTTTAATTAATTATAATTTTTATTTTGAAAAGTATAAGAAAATCTTTTCGTAGCTTAACTACATTCAATGTGACTGTTTTCTCTATATATAGTTTTAAATCTATTTAAACTAATCAAATGAAATTAAATGCAAAATATTACTATTGTATACACTACCTCTGAAACTTTTTTTATAATAAGTAGAACAAACATGTTGACTACAACTAATTTAATAAACCTACTTATAATGAAATGCTTCAAAACTATTTGGTTTAGAGATTAGGTAATAGGATATTTATTAGTACATGATACTCAAATAAGGTCAACATGTACATCTTCTTATGTATTGCAACATCTAATAAGCGTAATGATGATATGATAAAATATAAAATATATTAAGGTTTAATATTTAAATCTTAATAGGGTCATACAAGATTTAAATATAGTAATGCATAGTTTATTTGCATATTTTGAAATACTTATTTTATCAAGTCTTAAAACTATTGTATGTTGGCAAATAAATTTTCACCATCTTTTCCGAGTATATTTTGGTCATTTACTTTTGAACCAAGTTTCACATTTAAAATCATTTAATTTCTAGAATTAATTAAATATTTATTATTTTCAATCTCAAGTCATATATATAAATTGATTATTTATTATGTTTCTTTAATTATTTATTAATCTAGAATATTTATGTCCATAAAAAGCAAACCATATAATTAGCACTCCTTATTGATTAATGTTAATTATTAATTTTAAATTAATAAAAGATAAATGAAAATAATATAAGACGGGTTCATGAACAATCACTATCTTCAGTACGCGGAAAGCGTCTCTTATATGAAATGAACAAGCTAACTTTTGTAATCGATGGTAGATATAGTCTGAGAGAGCATGCAAGACAATTAGATGAGTTTCTCCCTTCCATGCTACGATGCTACTTCACCTGTCTCGTCATGATACTGATTCGTATATGCAACAAACAGGTTTCCAACCGAATAAGCCACATTTACTAGCGTGATCCCAGCCTATACCCAAATGGGAGCTTTAGAACAGGGTATGGAGATTTATCAAAGCATAATGGAAGGAGGGTTTTTGTCAGATGATATAGTCGGAAATTGTCTGATAAACATGTATATAAGATGTGGAAGAATTGAAAGGCACAACAACTGTTTGACGAAATGACTCAAAGAGATGCCATCTCATGGACTACAATCATTGCAGGATACACACAAAATGGATGTGTTGATAAAGCTTTAGAAAAATTTAATCAAATGCAATTGGCAGGTGTAAATCAGAATTCCACAAACTTTGCCAGCATCCTCCCTGCCTTCTAAGCAAGTGTAATTGGTAGGTATAAAATAAAACTCCAAAATCTTTGCCAGCATCCTCCCTGCCTGTGCCAAAATCGGAGCTTTTTACCACGGTATGAATATCCATAACAGTGTAATGGAAGGGGATTTTGGTTAGGAACATGAACGCCATAACACACTTCGTTGTTGTAGTTCTGACCACATGGAGGTGAGGAAGCATTAAAAACTTTGACACACAATTGTATGTTTTGTTATTGAAATATGGATTTATTTAATGAAACATTTTACAAGATTAACCTAATTAGGATGTAAGACTTGGTTATTTGGTTAGCGATCTGCACATTGTTGAAGTAGATAACATTTTGTTTTGCTTCAGTTTGTCCATCATTTTCTACCATGGCCCATTAATGCATCCAAACATATTACAAAATTGGAAATCATTAGTATTGGTACAATTTCTTTTTATTCCATATCATAAAAATCAAACCCATTATATTTTTTTTCCTCACAAACTCTTTATTCAGCACTAGACATGCCTACCAAATCTCACCATATCTTCACTGCTATTCTCATATCCAAATTCTTATTCAATGTTTCAATATATTTGATTGATCTAATATATCTATAGATACCTTTTGGTTCTCAAGATTGACTATCATCTTGCAAGAACTTGAATTTGAGATGCATGCAGTACAAGTAATGAAGGTAAGTTTGATTAAAAAGACTTTTCTTGTCTTGTTGACACTACAAATGTCGGGTTCTCATAAGTGTTTTTGTCAATGGCTTCATAGGGAAAAGGACTAAGTAGTTGAGAGCGTTCCAATAGTTGTTATAGCACTTGTTTGTTTAATGCCTAATATTTTGACAATATTGTATTGATAGTTGTGACCATAACCTGTGTTTCCTCTCAAACAAGATGCACGAAAGTTAGTTTACACTTTACAGATTTGAATAGCCTACTTTTTCTAATGGTGCAGTTGCCCATCCTACTCCTCTAATCTTGAAATCAAAACTTTGTTAAATATGGATAGGGAATAGAAAATAGTAACATTATATACTATAATGTTTCTTTGAATATCTTCTATCATAATTGAAACCTCTACACTATAAAACTCTCTCAACGATTCATCTATGATTTCTAATGTGTGTATACTTTATGCAGATTTGTTTCTCGTGTGTACCACTATATTGGTAGTTTATTTCCTCCTAGATCGTTAATCAATCACAAATGGAGAGGTTAATGAATGTCTCGATTTAAGTGGGAAAGGAACATTAGACTTTCTGTCAGATTATCTACCCAAAGTATTCCACTTCATAAACATCCTAAATTAAATCAAATCCTTCACAACAAAGTTTGAATAAGGAAGTGGAGAAAGACAATGATTAACCAAAACAATTTGTATTACAAAAAAATCTTGCATAGCTTGACAATTTAAATTATAAGTTGCATCCATTCATATTTAGTTTTTCCCCATATCTCAAGATCAACTCAAATATATCCTAAATAATTACTCCTAACAAAGGCAATGTTTGTTTCTTCCAACTTTTGTCTACCCTCTAATATATTACCCAAAGCATATCTTGCTATCGCCATAACTATTGCACATCCAATATATATTTTCATTTTTGTTACTATTCTTTGAGGAGGAACTCTCTATTGGGAAATTGTCTCACGCTAGAATCAATGGTCTCAAAACAATTTTCTAAGCATTGTTTGTGTTACTAAAGATAATATTTTTTTAAATTGATCTTCCACTTCTTTTCGACATACCCATTGCATACTAAAGTACAATTGCTAGTTAATAAACAATTTAATACTGTGATGGTGAAACGTAAATTCTTGAATGTCAATCATTATCTTGATTAGCAAACTTAGTTAATACTCTGATGGTGAAGTTGAATTCTTGAATGTCAATCGTTAGCTTCGTTAATAAAATATATATACATAAATCCCTCACTGCCGATGCTTAGATCAATGCAATAAACTATATATTTTTTGATTTTCTTCTGTAAGATGCTGAGTACACGTATAGTATGAAACCAAGAATATGTGAGGTGTGCACGACTTTCTTTGTTTTTAAGAAAATAAAATGCTAGTCGCCTCAGTCCACGGCTGACCAGTAAAGATAGAGATGGAAGATGTGGAAGATTGGCCTTTCATTCGCTGTGGACCATTAAACGCTTAATTCAATACTATATAAAAAATAACTGTTGAAGAATGTTTAGTTATATCGACCCTTACTAGAAAGTGCTTATATTGTTTTAAAATAATGTTTTTTTGTTTGCCTTGGATTTAATAAATTTATCCACTTACAAAATATTCAGTACCGCGTGGGACTTGACTTAGTCTCAAGACTTGTGTTTAATTGGTTGTTCGCCTCCATTGCTGACTTATTCAAAGTTAACGTTAAGCTTGGCATTTTTATAAATAGTTAGCCATCTCTATTCGGGATAATCGACTCTAGTTGTGAAAATGGGTGCTCTCAGAATTCGTTAGCAAACAATGTGGTCAGATTTGCCTGAACATTTGAAGGAGAGAATACTGGAATGCCTTCCAGTGGACTGCTTCTTCCATTTCAGGGCTGTTTGCAAGACCTGGAATAATCTCTTCTCATCACCTCACTTCAATTCCATAGCAAGAAATAGCCAACCATTTCTCATTCTTTGCCCTGCCAAAACCCAACTGCCCTCCCTAATCTATTCCTTCATCACCCACACTTGGCGAACCATATCTTTATCTTTCATACCTCATGATTGCCCCATCAATTTCAGAGGATCTGCTTCCGGGTTTCTCTTGGTAGACATTAACGCCAATGTTTTCTTTGGCTTTAATTCTTCAATGCTATGTGTTTGCAATCCTCTTACCCAAACGTACACCACGCTGCCACAGATGGTTTCTGCGAGTAGAATTATGGCCAAGGCAATTTTACCAGCGGGTAATAAGATGGAAGAATATACAGTCATGGTGGTGGTCAGGAGCAGCAGTGATAAGGTTATAGTAGAAGTATACAATTCTACGACCAAGACATGGAAAGTTGCAGGCAGCATTCCTGATGTGATTATAAGAAACGAAAACATGTTCTTCTGTAAGGGCTCTTTGTTCTGTGTGACTGCCACTGGCGGCATAATGGCCTACAATATTGAACAGGAGATCACCACAATTATGGCCATGCCCACAGCAGACGCCGAAAATTTGTCGATTCGGCTAGTTTGTTGTACGACTGGTGTTTTTGTGGTTGGGGCAACCGAAGATAATCACTGTTTGAAAGGCATAATTATGTGGGAGTTAGTTTCTCCCAAGATGTCAATGGAGGACTACAAGTGGGAAGAGATTGGGAAAATGCCCAGCTCTGTGTGTGAGGAATTTAGGAGGAGCTCTAATTCAAATTGGTTTGAGTGTGTGGTAATGGGAGAAAAGATCTGTTTCAGAGCTAATGAGAGCATGGAGATACTTGTGTATGATTTGAACAAAAGCTCTTGGAATTGGCTGCCCAAGTTTCCTGCAGATTTGAGATATGTGAGCATGAGATGCCTACCACTGGAAATTATGGCTAGTACTGAATAATCTTAAGTTTGGTTGTCTTATGAGGTGCATCGGGGAATCAAAACATGTATGACAACAAGAATATGTAGGAGAAAGTGTTGTAGGTGACCACCTTGTTAGAGGATTTAATAAGTAACCAAGCTTGTTAGAGCTTACCCGGTTAGGGGATTTCAATTCTTCTATTACCGCTCAACATCAGATCATAAACCAACATAACCAATTCAACAACCTTAATTGGTTAGGGTTTAAGAAATACAACTGGTAGGGTTTACCAGTTACATAACATAGAAAGGGTTTAACCTTTTACTCCGATTACCGATTCAACTCACAAACTTATATACTGGTTTACAATAACCTTCACAAAGCTCTTCCTACCGGATACAAGACAATATCAACAATAACAACAATATCATTACCGGTTCAATTGACATCAATGACAACATAACATATCATTAATGCAATCTTCATGCAAATGCCAACAATCTCCCCCTTTGGCATTGATGGCAATACAAAATATCAACAGCATTGCTTTGTTGTTGTGATTGTGAATAGGAATCTTGGTTTACATTACCAAGTATTCACATGCTCTCTTTGTCTTCAGTCTGTCACTGGTTTTCCTTTCCATAATCACATAATTCTTCTTCCCCTTTGACAACAATGCCAAATTGAAAGTATAACATGTAATGCCAAATTTACACTGTGCATCAACAACATACTGCAACTTGATGCTCCCCCTGTGGAATACATCCACTTCTACATCAACCCTTGTAAAAATTTTGCAAGTGATTCAGGGACTGATGCAGTCAACATCATGTTCAACTGACTTCATGAAGAGGGACAACCCCTAACTGACTTCTAAGATACTCAAAAGTAGTCTTAGGCAGAGCTTTGGTAAAAATATCTGTAAGTTGCTCCTTGGTAGAAACATGCTCTAAGATAACATCTTTGCTCTAAACTTTTTCCTTCAAGAAATTAATCTTAAATTCAATGTGCTTGGTTCATACGTGCAAAAAATAATTCTTGGAAATATTTATGGCACTTGTGTTATCACATTAAATCTTTATAGGTTTTGAAATCTTCATCTTAAAACCTTCCAAAATATGCCTCATCCAAATAGCCTATGCGCAATTCATATAAGCTGCAACATACTCAGCTTCAACAATAGATTATGAAGTACAACTCTATTTTTTACTACTTCATGAAACAAGCCTTCCTCCAAGAAAAAATGCTCCACCAGTTGTGCTTTTCTGGTCATCAACATTTCCTGCCCAATCAGCATATGTGTATGCCTTCAAATCAAAGTTTCTGCCATATGGATACCATAATCCATAGTCAACAGTACCTTTCAGGTATCTAAAGATTCTCTTGGTTGCTATCAGGTGTGTCTCCTTAGGATTCTTCTGGAATCTAGCAACTATGCCAACCACATGGGCTATGTCCAGTCTGCTGTGAACAACATAGTGGAATTTGCCAATCATTGACCTATCTTCCTTCTCATCAACAAACTTAGATTCATCTTTCTTGGACAACTTACAACCTGTAACCATTGGTGTCCCAACTAGTTTACAATCACTCATGCCAAAAGTCTTCAAAACCTCTTTCACATACTTAGATTGTGTAATGAAAATACCATTCTTCATTTGTTGTATCTACAAGCCTATGAAATTTTTTATTTCCCCTACTAAAGACATTTCAAAATCATTTTTCATTTCATCTGCAAAAGTATTTCTCATGACATCATTACCTCCAAATATAATATCATCAACAAATAATTCACTGACCAGTTTTTCATCTCCTTCAGACTTGAGATAAATGTTACTATCATCACTGGTTCTCAAAAAGCCTATCTTCATTAGATGTGTATGAAGCCTTTCATACCATGCTCTGGGTTCCTACTTTAATCCATATAAATCCTTATGCAATCTCCATACCATGTCTTTCTCATTAGTCAAAGCATAACCATCTGGCTGCTCTATGTATACCTCTTCTAATATCCCATTCAAAAATGCAGAGTTAACATCCGTTTGATATACCTTGAACTTTTTATGGGCTGCAAATGCAAGTAAAATTCTGACACCTTCTAGTCTTTCTACTAGTGCAAAACTTTCTCCATAATCTTCTCCTTCTTCTTGTGCATAACCCTTGCAAACTAATCTTTCCTTGTTGTGAACTACAACACCATCTTCATTTAGCTTGTTCCTGTATACCCATTTAGTACCTATAACAATCTTATTTACTGGTCGGGGTACTAGGGGCCAAGTGTTGTTCTTCTCAATTTGATCCAATTCCTCCTCCATAGCTTTACCCAATGATCATCACCAAATGCCTCCTTAGCAGTACTTGGTTCAATGGTGGAGATCATGCAAGAATTCTCTTTGATTCTTCTTCTGGTTAGTACTCAAGCATCCTTATCTCCAATAATCTGCTCATGATTGTGATTCAGTCTATCATATCTAGGAATAACATGATCATTATCTTCAAGTTCAACTTCTTTGTTGTCATTATCTTCTTCTAAATTTATCTATTCCGGTTGAACTGGTACATTAGAATTTGCTTTAACGTTTTCAGATTTCACAGTTTCTAGTTCCAAAAACAAAATGCAAGGATCTTCATCCTTCTTCTCTGAACTGGTTCCTTCTGAGACTTCAAGAAATTCATCCACTCAAACATTAACACTCTAAACAATTCTCTGTGTCCGGTTGTTAAAACATTTGTAGGCCTTACTCTTGGTGGAATAGCCAAGAAATATGCCTTCATCACTCTTAGCCTCAAATTTGCTAATGTAATCACCTCTCTTAGTAAAACATTTGCTTCCAAATATCTTGAAATAGCTAACATCAGGTGATCTTCCATTCTAATATTCATAAGGATTCTTTTCCTTACCTCTCTTTACCAGAACCCTATTCATTGTGTAGACAACTGTGCTAACAACTTCTCTCCAAAAGGTTTTCGCAACACCTCCTTGTATCAACATTGTCCTAACAGCTTCAATGACTAAACGGTTGTTCCTTTCTGTGATACCATTATGTTGTGTTGTCCTTGGTGCCGAAAGTTATCATTTGATACCATTCTATTCACAGTACCTAGTGAATTCCTCAGAAGTAAATTCATTGCCTTTATCTATCCTCAGACATTTTATCTTCTTACCGCTCTCTTTCTCAGCTAAGGCCCTAAATGCCTTGAACTTACCAAAAGCTTCCGTCTTATCCTTCAATAATCTGACCCACATCATCCTTGAGCAATCATCAGTGAGAATCATAAAATATTTGTCACCTTGAATGCTTTTTATTCTTATTGGTCCACAAAGATCCATATGAACCAAATCTAACAAGTGCTCTACTGAGAAGGATTTGCTTTTGAAAGTTGAAGAAGTCATCTTTCCTAACTGACATTCTTTGCAAAGAGCATTAACCAGTTTGTATAACTGAGACAAACCTCTCACTATCTTGGACTTGCTCACGTTAACAATGTTATCAAAGTTTATATGACAAAATCTCCTATGCCAAAGCTGACTATCATTTATTTTTACAATAATACAGTTGCTAACTTTAGAATTAAGATGAAATAGGTTACCTTTAGTTTGTTTCCCGGTTGCAATCAATTCACCTTTGTTGTCAAAGATTTTGCACATACCATTTTTAAACTCCAGTGGGTATCCTTTGTCATTAAGTTGTGCCACACTCAAAAGATTGTGCTTTAGTCCTTCAACCCAATAGACATCATTTGCACTGCTCTTCCCATTAAGAGAAATAAATCCTTGTGTATGGTGAAAATGGATAACAATAATAACAATATTGAAAGGCTAAATGAATCCAACCACTAAACCCTAGCCTAACAATGAACAAAGATCCACCATAACATATGAAGATTACCTAAGACAATGCAAATAATTCAAAATCACAAAGATTATACCAATCACATGTCCAATAGGGTTTTGATCTCCATTCTTCCTATCTCCATTGATCTTGCTTGATATATATTTGCTCTCAGATTTTTGTATGCACAAGAGCTCAACAAAGAACGGAATGTGGTTGCAAGTAGGATCGTAGTGTAGCCAAGTGATCATTAGCATGAGTGATTAGGGTTTGATAATGAAAAAAGTATCTCCTTAAATAGAAGACACAATATGAAATGGAGGGTTAAGATTGAGAGGTGTAAAAAGAGAGGTCGGCTAGGATTAGAGGGTAGGTAGAAGAAATAGCAAAATAATGAAAGAGGTAGGTAGTGTAGGAATTAAGAGATGAATGACATGTGTCATGGGTAGAAAAGGTTAATGAATTAATTAAATAAATAAAGATTTATTTAATTAATAGAAGAAGTAGGATAATTAAATAAATAAAATATTTATTTAATTTAGGAAAGGGTAATTTAAATAAATAAATGTATTTATTTAAATGAGAAATAAGGCTAAAAGAGGATAAATGAATTAATTAAATAAATAAAAATTTATTTAATTAATAGAAGAATTAGGCTTAGATAATTAAATAAATAATATTTATTTATTTAGTTATGACAATTTTAGGTGTCTACATTTTGCCCCTCTTTGAGACAATGCGGCTTGTCGCGTTGTTTCAAAGAAGATAAGATGAACTGATACAAAGTTGCCCCAGTATGGGAATAATATGCCCCCTCGAGAGATTGGATGAAAATGTCTGAAAAGATTGCAGACAATCTCTCGATAAGAAAGAAAGGCTAGAATGGATTGACCGAATAAAGTGACAAAGTCACGGGATGAAGAATACTGACTTGGGAAATGAAGGCGAGGGCTAGGGTAGGCTATAAGATAGACCACGGGCAAAAGACATCCTCATTGTCATCCACACCCTTACGAGTTCACAGTGCAGAGCGAGAAAAGAGCAGCAGCAGTCAGCAGCGATGGCCTTCGTACACAGATTCGACCGCGTGCGCCGATTCCAGAGGCCAGCAGAGGCAGGAGAGCCGGTAAGTACCACCAAACCTCCTCGTACTTTCACGCATTTCAATTTTTGTCATTAATGCTTAGTAGGTAGCAATAAATGCGCTAGGAATAGGACTTTAAAAAAATGCAAAAACGTAGAACCGCGTCTGTGTCGGTGCCAGGCGCGTCTGTGTCCAACAGGCGCATCTGTGTCGGTTCCAGGCGCGTTTACGTCTGGGACCGCGTTTGTGCTTGATGCGGGCGCGTCTGTGCATTTCAGACGCGTTTGTGTCCTGTAGGGGCGTTTAGGTTCCGAAGTCGCGTTTGTGCATGATGTAAGCATGTTTATGTCCAGAAAGTGCATCTGTGTTGCAGAAGCGCGTTTGTGCAGTCAAGAAGCGCGTTTATGAGTTTAAAGCGCGTTTATGTCTTAAAATGTATGGTTTCAGTCTTCTAGGTCAAATCGACAATTCTGTGAGGAACATACGCTGTCGATTGGATAACTTGTTGAGAGGATACACTCAAACAGGTCTGCTAGGAAGACTAGGATAGATCAAGGCACTTTGTGATGAACAGGGAGTACCAAGATAGAGTACTTTGTGATGAACAGGGAGTACCAAAAGGATGAGCAGCACTTTGTGATGAACAGGGAGTGCTAAATGTGAGTAACACTTTGTGATGAACAGGGAATGTCACACATGTAGTACTTTGTGATGAATAGGGAGCACTACTAGGATAGATAGCAACACTTTGTGATGAACAGTGAGTGTCACTAGGATAGATAACCATATGCATTTAGATAGCAAGTAGCATTTTGTGATAAACAGTGAATGCCACGATAACTGACATGATTGATTTGTTTGACTGCAGGAGTATCTGCTGATGTTAGAGTCACGGGAGAGATTCCCGTCTACATAGAGACTGCGACCAGAGTTGTCGTTTGAGGACAGAGCTACGATTGAGGAGATGGGCCTCAAACATGTACTATATGTGCCTGAGTTTCGGGCAAACATGGGTTTGCTGACTGCACTGGCGGAGAGATGGCACTCTGAGACTTGCACTTTTCACTTGTCGATGGGGGAGATGACAGTGACCCTCGAGGATGTATACAGGATTTTGCACATACCGATCGATGGAGAGCTGATCCCATACGATCGAGATGGAGACAGAGAGGCATTGAGACAGGTATTCCAGGATCCCGGGCTAGAGATGAGAGCAGGGCACGTGGCATGGGATACCATGACTGCGACAGGACTAGCTTTGCCAGCTGTGATTGAAGGAGCCATCAGTGGGTTCTTGTGTCCAGACAGAGCGACACGGGGGTTGGCAGTGGGCTGGGAAGGAGCACTGGAGACATTGGTGACCGAGCACACCAGATATGCATGGGGTCCATGCGTCCTGGCACATCTGTATTATGAGCTACACCAGTTCGTTTACCATGGATCAGTTGGCTTGGGTTGCGGAGTGACACTGCTACAGGTGTGGGCATATGAGCATCTGCCGATCACACAACCTATACACTTCAGGGGCAGAGGGCATGGATGGAGCTTTGTACACCTATATGATATGATCACCTCACAGCCTCGGATTGGCAGGTTAGAGCACTGGAGGCGTGTGATAGACGACATCGATGTGGTCATCTAGAGGCCGTACCTGGGGTGCGAGGAGTGGGAGGATGACGCAGTGGAGCTGCCATATACATTCAGGAGCAGATATCTGATTGGGCGGACGCCCTACATTTTGGAGAGACAGCTGGTAGACAGGGTTGGTAGGCAGTTTGGCAGGATCCAGAGGATGCCACGAGGCTCGGGTATGTATGCCCATACGGTCAGGGATTAGGCACAGTTTGGGCCATTGTTATCGTATGATCAGGCCGTCACACAGCTGACAGAGATGATGCCACTACCCTGGGATATGTGGCCAGAGGTTGAGGATGCAGGCATGGATGCAGAGTACTCCACATATTGGGCAGAGCATCCGTTTCCACGGTTGATAGATCCGGGAGAGCTGCTGGAGGGAGAGGTTGGAGGGGATGATGATGATGATGGTGGAGGAGATGGAGGTAGGGGCTGACGGAGGCGGAGAGGAGTAGTGGGGGAGAGGAGGGTAGCACCTCGGAGGGAGGGAGGACAGGAGGGACCAGCCCAGGTGTTGGTGAGGGGTCGTGGTGGATTGCCCCTGCAGGTACCAGCAGCACAGGGTCCTAGAGCACAGGGACCTAGACAGGGATAGGTGCAGGGACAGGGACAGGTGCAGGCTCCCAGGCATGTACAGAGATAGGTACCGGTTCAGGCACCGAGACAGGTACAGGGGGAGGCACAGGTACAGGCTCCCGCAGAGGGAGAGCCACAGGCAGAGGCTGAGGGTGGGGATCCCAAGGGGGATGAGCTGCTAGAGCTAAGGGAGATCTGCTAGGGCCAGGCAGACGAGATCCAGGAGTTGGAGAGGGAGAGGGATCGCCTCAGGATCAGGCTTAGGGACACTGAGCGGGAGAGGGACCAGGCTATCCAGCGATATACTGAGGCTGAGACAGCTCTGAGGGCAGGGAGGCAGGCGACAGAGGATGCAGGCGCAGGCTACGCATATGTCTTGCGAGCCGGAGAGGAGACTGGTTACTAGAGGGACCTCTACTATGGTGCAGTGCCAGCGGATCAGTGCGCGAGGAGCTTCCATAAACCATCGCGGACAGCGACGGCTACGGGAGGGAGTCGGAGGAGGCAGGCATCTAGTGGTGGGGTCATGGGTCCTCCACCACCACCAGACAGGCAGGGTGATCCTGGAGCGGGTCCTTCTATAGCTCAGCGTCCGTCGAGGCCAGGCGGCTCCGAGGGAGGGAGTTCATCATAGCCATAGAGGGCTCCCCTTTGTATCAGTATATGTACCATTTTTGTATTGTAGACACCTGCGGGTGATTTTGTAGCCATATGATTCTTTTGACATCATTGTATCATGACACATTTGATTATATATGAGAGATGATTCACCATTTTTGCGGCAGCTATATGCATGTGTACCTTATGTGATGAGATGTTCTTATGTGATGTTTGTTTTATGATATGGATGCTTATATGATGCAATGCAATATTTTTGTTCTTTTATGTTTTATATGGGATGCATGATGCAAATGTGAATGTATATAATGCAACTGAATATGATAATGCAAATGATTATTTACATGATGGAAATGTAAGATGTGCTAATATGTGTTGTATGCAGGATGTGATGCAGTTGTGATATGTATATGTATGTATGAAATGCTTATATGTGGTGATGCAGGTGTAACTATATGAAATGCAAGTGTTTTTGGTGTGTCATTATACTCAGTCATGTGATAGCGGGCTACGCGGACTCGAGAAGGACAATGGAAGTCAATCAAGAAAGGGGGATGGAAGACAGAAGATATGAACGTGAAAGAGCTTCTTGTGCGTTATCATCATTGAGCTTTATTATGGCAAAATAGGTTATGACAATCGAGGCATATGTTTGACCCAGAAAGTCATTGTACCTGTTTGTATGGAGATAAGACAGTCACAAACAAGGAATGCCCCAATTCATACTAGACTCACAATGTCCTCATATCCTTGGACAAGTCATAGCATTACTAAAAGACAATCCACAGACAGCAAACAAAATAGGTGACGATACCCCATCCTCGCCTTTCTAGTCAAAGACATCCTGGAGATAGAATCTCTAGTCAAAGACATCCCGGAAAAGCTAAAAGACATGTCACCAAAAAGATGAAATCAAAAGAAAACCAAGACTCGACACCAACATCCACTGTAGTCCTCAAGTTTAGTGTCTCTTGTCACTTGTATAAGTCTTGTTTGATTGTGGTCACAATGTTCACTTTCACAAAAAGGATAGATTAACACTGAACCATATGTTATCTGAGTCTGTTGAAAGATTTGATTTTGTTGAGGCCCATTGTTGCTGCTGTGTCTCATCTGAAACTGACTGAATCCATGAAACTGATACTTTATTGCGGAGAAGATGAAATTTTATTGCGGATCTTCGATGCAAATGTTGCTTTATTGCGGATTGTGCGCGAATAGACTGAAGAAAGTTGGAAGAAACTGTACTCCTCGAAACATGTGATGTTCTTAGTTCCACACCCATTACTAGACGTAGGATTTTGCCTTAGCCACAGATAGGATCTGATTTATTATGGATGGAAAGGGAGGTTTTATTATGAATGGCTAACCAATCTTGGGTAGATCAATAACAAGCCATGATGGGACTGGGTAATTTTATTATGGATGAATAGGTTGTGAGTGTGTGCAAAGTGAAAGGATGAAAGTGAATCCTGAAGGAGGGAGGAGCAAAGTCTCTACGCATGGCGCTGGTGACCCAATTTTCACCATGGTACTTGCCCAGGGCACCACCGAAGTGGTTTTCACCGTTGGACGAAATTATTTCTCTTTACTTTTTTCGATTTTTCAATGTGTTTTGTGTCACAAGGCACCTGTTTGTCAGGTTTTCACCAAGTAATGATTTTTTTGTTTTATAATTTTTTTGTATTTTTTGAATTTTTTT
The DNA here is from genome assembly GCF_030272615.1 of Cryptomeria japonica. NCBI lineage: Eukaryota > Viridiplantae > Streptophyta > Pinopsida > Cupressales > Cupressaceae > Cryptomeria > Cryptomeria japonica. Next base: position 697,653,115 of record NC_081414.1, read on the forward strand.
ATTTTTTTTGGTATTTTTGAATTAGGATATTCCAGAGAGCTATGTGTAGAACCTGCGAAGATGCATGTTGTTGATAGGATCCTCCAAAGGTTCACCTTCTGTAGTTGAGAGCTGATATGCCCCAGATCCATAGGCTGCTGTAACGATATAAGGACCAAGTCAGTTTGGTTCGAACTTGCCCTTCTTATCTCTGTCTTGCTGATTCTTGGGGTTTTCTCTGAGGACTAAGTCACCTACCTCAAATGTGCGAGGCTTGACTTTGTGATTGTAGCTGCGGCTCATTCGCTGTTGGTAAGCCTTAAGATGATTAAAAGCAGTTTGTCTCCGTTCATCCAACAGTTCTAGTTCTTGTAAGCGGGAGACCTTGTAGTCTTCATCGTTGATGATGTTTCGCAAAGAGACCCGTAAAGAAGGTAACTCGACCTCAATAGGCAAGATAGCTTCAGCGCCATAGACAAGTGAGTAGGGTGTAGCTCCTGTAGGTGTGCGGACACTTGTGCAGTAGGCCCAAAGTGCAGGATTGAGTTGGATGTGCCAGTTACGGCCAGCGTCGTCGACTGTCTTTTTGAGGATTTTAAGGATTGTTTTATTAGACACCTCAGCTTGGCCATTACCTTGGGGGTAATATGGTCTGGAGAAATGATGGGAGATATGGAAGCGCTCACAGAGTTTATGAACATCCTGATTTTTAAAGGGACGCCCGTTGTCAGTAATAATGGACTCAGGAATACCATATCAGCAAATGATGTAGTTCAGGATGAAGGTAGCAATTTGTTTCCCAGTGACTTGTGTGAGAGGCACGGCTTCAATCCATTTTGTGAAATACTCTGTAGCTGTGATAATGAATTTATGACCATTGGAAGAAGGAGGGTGAATCTTTCCTATGAGATCGAGTCCCCACTGACAAAAGGGCCAAGGAGACGCAAGTGGTTGTAGCTCTTGTGCTGGTGCATGTATGAGGTCTCCATGAATTTGACACTGCTTACATTTCTTGACAAACTGATATGAATCTCTTTCCATAGTAGGCTAGTAGTATCCAGTCCTGATGAGTTTCTTGGCCAAGGTAGGACCACTAGTATGCAGACCACATATCCCTTCATGCACTTCCCATAACGCAATCTGAGCTTCGTCGCTCTCTAAACATCTAAGAAGAGTGCCATCTAAACCTCGTCGGTATAGGATATCAGCTAGAATGACGTATCGAGAAGATTGGCGAATGAAAGTGCGGCGTTGGTTTTCGATAGATCGGGAGGTAAGATATTATTGCGAAGGTATGTGAATATGGAACCATATAACTGGGATTCAGGACCAACAACGCATATCATTTCAGTAGGAGTGATCTCGTATGAGGGAACCAGCAGATTGTCTACCAGGAACTCATAGCAGGTCTCATTCTGCGGTAGATCAATTAGTGAAGCAATTGTAGCCATGGCATCTGCAGCGCGATTCTGTTCTCTTGGTATCTGCTCAAAATCTATCTTTATGAAGTGCTGTTTCAAATCATCTACCAGTTGTTTATAAGGCATTAGTTTTTCATCCTTTGTTTGGTAATCATCGGTTGCTTGACGGATGACCAGTTGAGAATCCCCAAAAACACTAAGTTCTTGGATCTTCCATTGAACTGCAATTCTTAATCCAGTTGTTAATGCCTCATATTCCGCTATATTGTTAGTGCAAGGAAATGATAAGCGGTATGAATTTGGTATAGAATCGCCTTGGGGAGTTATAAAGAGAATACCCATTCCTACCCCATGCTGTGTGTACGAGCCATCAAAGTATAATTGCCATGGCTTTGCATGTGATATCGTTAGAATGGACTCATCTGGAAATTCTGACTGTAGAGGAACATCATCTATTATGGGAGCATCTGCTAATTGATCTGCAATTGCTTGTCCTTTTATTGCTTTTCTGTCCACATACTCGATGTCAAATTCACTCAGGATCATTACCCACTTGGCCAGCCACCCAGTAAGTGTAGCTTTGTTGAGAAGATATTTTAGTGGATCAATTCTTGCAATCAACTTAGTTTTGTGAGTGAGCATATAATGTCGTAATTTTTGTGAAGCAAAGACCACAGCGAGACATGCACGCTCGATTGGTGTGTAGATTAACTCATATCCCACCAATGTGCGACTGATATAGTATACTGCTTTTTCCTTGCCATCAACTATTTGTTGTGCTAGGAGTGCCCCCAGTGCTGTTGGAGTAGCTGATATGTATAATAACAAAGGTTGATCTGGAATTGGTGGCATCAAAACTGGCGGATTCAAAAGATAGTCTTTGAGCATCTGAAAGGCTTGTTGACAGTTTTCGTCCCATTTGAACTTGATGTTTTTATGTAGCAAGTGCTGGAAAGGATTACACTTATCTGCAAGTTGTGCTATGAATCTTCGTATGGACTGGAGTCTCCCTTGTAAGGATCGGAGTTGACTGATATTCCTCGGTGGCGGCATGTCCAAGATAGCCTTGACTTTTGCTGGATCGGCCTCGATTCCTCTTTTAGACACAATGAATCCTAGGAGCTTCCCGGAGGTTACTCCAAAGACACATTTCTTAGGGTTTAACCTTACCTTGTATTTTTCCAATCGATCAAAGACGACTGAAAGTGTGTCCAAATGTGTATCTCTGTCTATTGATTTTCCCAAGAGATCGTCAACATAATCTTCCACTGTTATGTGCATGAGATCATGAAAGATAGTGGTCATCGCTCTTTGATATGTAGCACCTGCATTTTTCAGCCCAAAGGGCATGAAATTCCAACAAAAAGTTCCCCATGGACAAGTGAATGATGTTTTATGTTGATCTTCAGGTGCAATCCTGATTTGATTATAACCGGAGAATCCGTCCATTAAAGATAACATTTCATGACCTGCTGTGAGATCAACGATCAAGTCGATGTTTGGTAATGGGAAGTCATCTTTTGGACAAGCTTTGTTGATGTCTCTGAAATCTATACATATTCGGATGCTGCGATCTGGTTTACTGACAGGTACTAAATTGGAGATCCATTCGGGATAATCAATTGGGCGTATAAATCTGACATCCAATAATTTCTCCAGCTCTGCTTTGACTAGTAATGCCACTTGTGGATGCATTTTCCTTAATTTCTGTTTCACTGGCTTTGCCCCCGGTTTGACTGTCAAATGATGCATTACCAAATCCGGATCTAATCCAGGCATATCAGCGTATGACCATGCAAAGTTGATTTGTCATTCCTTGAAGAAGTTTATGAATTTTGCCCTCTCAGACTCTGTCAATGATTGAGCCAGGAATATGTTGTGTGGAACCTCTTCTGTACCAATGTTTGTCTTTATAGTCTCCTCTACCAACATGGATGATTTTTCCTCATATGATGCTGGGAGAATGTCTAGCCTTCCATCTTCGGGTGCCTCGGAGAGGTTTTCGCCCTCAGATACGTCCTTTCTTTTTACTTTTTTGGGATCAGATAGCGCCACAGTGTGGTTTTCGCCATAAGATCCTTGTTTTGTTCTTATTTTCACATTTTTGCGACTGGAAGGTCCGACACCCTCACCAAAATATGCCATGTTGTTGAGTTCTATGGTGTATCCTGCTTTGTGGTCCCCAGGGGGAAGATCATCGCGTATGCCAAGATAGTCAATAATAGCTTCGTCATTTTGAAATGTGTCAAATTGTGCTGGTCCTTCATAATCCCAGTCAATGAGTTGGTGGTGAACAAGGGGAAGGCCTTTAATGTTTTCAGAGTTGGCAGGGCTAAGAGTGAAGATGTGGTTATATTCGGGTATATCGAGGCAATCGTCGAGGTCATCGATGGCACTCTCCTCATCAGTTTCGATCGCAAGCAAATCCAAATTGTCATCACTAGTAGCACTTTCCGGGACAGGTGTCCTCATCCTATGTGATTTCGACCTGAGACCTTGAAACGAAGACTGTGGGAAATCCCTATGAGTTGTTTCTTGACCAACTCTGAATTTTTTGTAAAATTCCTCTTCTTCTGTGGGTTCATCTGGCTCTTTGAATGTCTCAGTGAGCTCATAGTCACTGGAGGATTTGTCTGAACCCCATTCCCATTCGTCGGAATCTATGGAATAGTAATCTTCTTGTTGAACTTTGGCAACTTTGCTTTGCGATGCCTCTTCTGTCCTTTTAGTGTGTATTTTGGAAGTCAGAAAACCAAGTCCCTTTGAGCGTTCCCTTCTTACAGTCAATTTAGGTTATAAGGGTTCCATGACGCCTTCTTTGCGTAACCCAAGAGGGCTTTTTCCATCATACCCGAATCTTTGTAGAATCTTGAAGCCTTTGCCATAGTTCTCACAAGGTATATTGATATGATCATGTGTGTCCTCTTCAATGTCTTTGTAAAGCATTTTGTATAAATTTTCCTCTTCCAGTTCGCCCCATCTTTGAAAGGTAGTAGGATCCCATTTGAATGCCATGATGGAGATTTGTTTGTTAGGATGTGGCCTTCCATATTCTTTTGGAGAGCTCACAACTTGTCGTAAATACATTGTCTGATTTAGAGTGTATTCTCCCATGCCTTTGTCTTGAAATTTGCCTTTTAGTTCACCTTGTTTTGATGTCGAAGGTTTCAATGACTCAGGGTCAATGTATGCCGAAGAAGGAACAGCTTCACGATTACTGGGAATGATGGTCTCAGTATGTGATCTCAGGTTATTGCAATATATGAACGGATTTGGATCACCGTTGACTGTTACCTCAACTCCATTATGAGGAAACTTAATGCATTGATGATATGTTGATGGGACTGCCCTCATTTCATGAATCCAAGGACGTCCTAGCAATATGTTGTATGTGAGATCTAGATCTAGGACTTGACAAACCACATCCTTTGTGACTGGCCCAATTCTTAGCGGTAAGGTGACCGTGCCCTTGGACGAGCGCTCTTCATCATCATAGGCCTTGATGGTGATTTGATTTGCAGAATTCACAGCCTTGTCAGAATATCCCAATTGTTTAATGGTGCTCAAGGTACAAATGTTTAGACCTGCTCCTCCATCTATCAGGACTCGCTTTATTCGATGTTTATGTATGAAGGCTTCAACATGTAAAGGTGCATTATGAGGCTGACTTACGGAGGCGTCATCGGCTTCTGTGAATGTAAGGGAATGTGGAATGGAAAGGTATCCCACCATGGCTTGAAACTGGTCTACGTTCAGATCAGTAGGGACGGCAGTGTCTCTCAAGATTTTGTCAAGAATAGCTTTATGAGTGGGGGATATGCGTAGAAGCTCAAGGATGGAGATGAGTGCGGGTGTCTTCCCTAATTGTTCTACAAGGTCGTACTCAGGCTTAGTTGATGAAGGATTGGTATTCTTAGTGGAGGCACCTGGCAACGTAATCTTACCTCAACAGGTTGTAACATGACATTCGGAGGTAGATTCGGAAGAAGATCCAACACCTTTTAGGACAATCTTGGGTCGCTGAGGAGGATTCTTAGGATTTTTGTTCTTGATGGTAATAGTAGAGATATGATTGTCCATTGAGATGTGATTGATAGTAGAATCATAATTATAAGGTGCTCTAGTATAATTGGCTTGATCATTTGTGACTTTGCCTTTTCCTTTGTCATGTTTTGGGAATGGTTCCTTAAAAATCTCATGTTCTTGATTAGATGAATGTCCCTCAATCTCAATATCGCCCCTATCAATGAGGTCTTGCACGATGTTCTTCAATCGATGGCAATTACCTGTTTTATGACCCTTGCTCTTATGAAATTCACAATACTCATCATCATTCCACCAATTTGGTTTGACCTTTGGTTCATATGGAGGAAAATCTAGAACGGTGATCACTTTGTTTGCCACCAGCTTTTTGAAAACTAACTCAAGTGGTTCTCCCAATGGAGTGTACTTCCTTCGTGGTCTAGAAGTTGTTTGAGTATTCACTTGATTGTTTGTAGAACTCAATCCAGAAAAGATGAATTTGGGTCTCACTGTGTTGGCATCAACAACACCATCATTAACTGTGTTCTTGTTCTTGTTCCAAAATCTTGGCTTGTCTTTTCCTTTAAAGTCATCTTTGTTTTCTTTGAATATCTTGATGACTCCTTGTTCAATTAAGACCTTTTCTGTTGCTAGTCCCTTTTCAATAACATCCTTGAATGTAGATAAACAAGCTTTCCTGAGATCATATCCAATGTCCTTGTTAACGTTTTGAGTGAACATTTCCACCATTTGTTTCTGTGGGATTTCGCAAGAACATCTGCTAGCTAGATTTCTCCATCTTTGTAAAAAGGTTGCAAAAGATTCTCCTTCCTTTTGTTTCGTATTGCACAAGGTAGTAACTGAGACATCTGTTTCTATATTGTAAGAGAAATGCTGAATGAATGCCTCTGCTAAGTCACCCCATGACTTAATACCAGGAGGTAGTTGAGAAAACCATTCCATAGCTTGATCTCCTAAGCTCTGCGGGAACAACCTCATCAAGTATGTTTCTTCTGCTGCTACCTCTATGCAGGCTGTGAAAAATTGTCTTATGTGTGCCTTGGGGTCTCCTTTCCCTCTATACTTGTCAAATTTTGGCGTCACAAAATGTGCAGGAAACGGAGGCATTGGAATGCTCTTATCAAAGGGATAAGGACATATATCTCTCATAGTGCATGTTGGTTTTGATGTGCTCATGTCCTCCATTTTCTTTTGTAGATCTCTTATTTGTTGTTCCAAATTATTTTCGGGAGGAGATTGATTTCTTGTAGCATACCCCGTATTTGAAACACCCATTTGAGGAGGAGCTTGTTGCATGTATGGATGATACTGATCGTAGACATGTCCATATGGAGGTCTATATTGCTGCGGCATATATGGAGCACTTGGCATGACTTCATGTTGAGAGACCCCATATCTATTTTGTGCATATATACCAAATTCAATAGGCATTTCATTTTCCATTGTGTTGCCCCCAATTTTGACATGAGGTCTCCTTGTGTCAAAATTTTGAGGATGTCTTTGAGTATCTACTTGTTTTGATTGATCCATACCTTGAGCATGTGATTGAGCATATCTATCCACATAAGGCTTCCATGATGGTCTTCGAAGGTAAGTATCATATGTTTGAGCTTGTGTATGTGGGATTTCTGGTTTTTGAAGTAAAACTGATGGTGACTCTGGCATCATATTCGGTGCTCTATTTCCTCCACTATTTGGTCTCCTTTGATCCATGTTGGATTGAGTTTGTTGTGAGGGTCGACTTTCCATAAGTTGAGACATGTCAAAGTCATGAGTTATTTTAGCTCCACTTTGTGCCATCATGTGTAAGAAGTATTGTCTATCCCTCTTCATTATCTCTTCAACCAATCTATTGAAATGAGGATTCATTATGGATTATTCTATATCTGTTGATTGTATTGAAAAGTTGTCCACATTGTCATTGTGTGTAGCATTTTTGTTTGTAGTGTCTGCGTTTTCCACATTTGGAATGTGTCTATAAACATCCATGTCAGGCAATGTAGTGTGCTCAGGATTGAAAAATAAATCATTGTCATACTCATAAGAACTCATGTTTGCGGATTCTTGAGCTTCTTTAGCTATTCTCCTAGATTTTTGAAGGCGGGTTTCAACCATGAACTAGGTGTTTGACCAAGATGTGAGAGACTAGATGGAAAATGAAAAGAGTATGGAAGACCAAGAGTTGTATGGAGTGTAAATGAATCTTGAGGTGTACTTGCAATGTCCAAAGTGTAAGACCAAGTATGTAAGTAGTAGAGTAGGTGTGACTTCCAAAGAGATGATTGTTTCTCTTGATGAGGTAAGTTGACCTTGACTCTAAGTAAGACCAAATGAGACCCAAAGGTAAGAAACCTTGATGAGGGACCACTTAGCAAAGTGTAGTTGTATGTAGTGTGTTGAAAAAGTATAGTGAGGACAAGCAAGTGACCTTTTTGACCCAAGTTTAGACAAGTATGAATGTAAAATGAGATGTAAAGCAATGATGGACTGTATGAGACCCAAGGACAGATTGAATGCTAGATGAAACCTGAAGAAACAACCTAGGAAGCTCAAGTATTCCGAAACTGATTTCTTTTGTTTGTTGGACTCTGAAAAAAAAAAAAAAAATTCTTGCAATTTTGAACACAGACGCGATTGTATCCTTCACAGAAGCGGTTTCCGGACACAGACGCTACTTTGTTAAGCACAGACGCGATTCTGAGATTTTCTTGTTTATGTTTGCTGGACTGTAAAGTTTTTTTTGCAATTCTGGACACAGACGCCTCTGTATACTTCACAGACGCGTTTTCCAGACACAAACGTGTCTCTGTTCGACACAGACGCTTCTAAAAACACAGATGCTATTCTGCCCTTCACAGACGTGCTTAGATTACCCAGACACGGTTAAAACAGACACAGACGCGTTTCTGTAAACTTCGTGCAATTTTTCCAATCTGTGAAATTGTTTTGTTGTGACCAAATCTGACTGTTTGACTGTTTTTCATGACAAGAGGACACAATGTTGATGACTCAATGTTTGCAAACTATTTAGACTCCAAAAAGTGTGTTGTGTGATGTAAAAATGTTTTGCATACACTTGAAGACACAAAAGACACAATGTTTTGTTGTTTGGTCTTGAATGTTTTGAATGTTTAACATAAGTCAAGCATAATTCTTATGGCTGGCCAAGACAATAGTTGTTGATCCCACATAGGGTTTTACCCCCGAGGCTACGCTATTCAGAGCGGATACTTAGATGCTTGACCTCACTGGCTCCACCCTCGGCACTCACTTCTTGGGTCAGCCAAGCATCAGTCCCCATGAAAACTCCCCATGGCAAACTTTGTATCTCTACTAAGAACCGTATGTGTGTGGGCCGCTACCAGAGGTCCGACCTCCTGCCCCAACAACTAGAAGGATTTGGGCCTCTAAAACAAAATGGTGCTAGTAAGGGCATCCGCTCGTGTGGCCATACATGCGGCACTTTCAGCTCTGTAAATACAGAAGGCTCCTAGCCGGTAGGGGTTACGCCCTACAAATGATCAAATAAATTTGATCAAACGGGTTTATGGGGAGACATAGTGTCAGTATGAACTAATCAGCACACGTTATCCATAGTTTTCACCATGAATACATTTGATTATAGTGGTTCGGATGAGGTGGGTTTTCCTCGCTACCACTTGGGTCGTTCTCTTCTCACTAGTAGTCCTAATGACCACACGGGAAGACAGACCCTCTAAAGATTAAACAAAAAGAGCCTATTGCTCAAGACACAAAAGACAATGATTCAATTTTAGTGCACCAAGGGAAGTGTTTGTTAATCTATGAAAACAAGGCACACAACAAAATTACAAAAACCCTAGCCAAGGCCCTGCAACAAAATTGTTAGTAGTTTGGGTTGTTTCAAATGATAACCCCTTCCTGCAAGCACACAAGTTAGGTAAATTTTAGAAAAACCCAAAAGACTTTGTGAAAAGGGGCCTTCAACAAAAATGTTTTTGCTCCCCAAAGCAAGCTGCACAACTTGATTAGCTAGATCTGCAAGGATTAGTGCAAAAATAAACCAGATCTGAAACCCTAAGCGCGAAATCCGAAAACCCGGATCAAAGAAAAATTGAAAATTTTCAAAACAGTAAACACAGACGCTGCTATACCAGACACAGACGCGTTTGTATGACACAGACGCGGTTCTGTGATGCACAAACGCGCTCACAGAACACAGACACTTTTTCCAAACGTAGACGCGGGTAGAGACTTCTCAGACGCGGTTATAAAACACAGACGCAGCTTCCGGAAACCTGCAGAATAAATTTTGACAAAAACACAGACGTGATTCCTAATCTCGCAGACGCTTCTGAAACTCAAAGACGCGATCCGAATGCTCGCAGACGCAGAAATACCTAAAATGCCGTCGGAAAATGTCCGATCTGCAACTTCAAAAATGCAAAATCTGCAACAAAAATGTTAAATGCAAAGGGACAAGGGTCCCACCGGGCGTGCCAAAATGTGTATGGTGAAAATGGATAACAATAATAACAATATTGAAAGGCTAAATGAATCCAACCACTAAACCCTAGCCTAACAATGAACAAAGATCCACCATAACATATGAAGATTACCTAAGACAATGCAAATAATTCAAAATCACAAAGATTATACCAATCACATGTCCAATAAGGTTTTGATCTCCATTCTTCCTATCTCCATTGATCTTGCTTGATATATATTTGCTCTCAGATTTTTGTATGCACAAGAGCTCAACAAAGAACGGAATGTGGTTGCAAGTAGGATCGTAGTGTAGCCAAGTGATCATTAGCATGAGTGATTAGGGTTTGATAATGAAGAAAGTATCTCCTTAAATAGAAGACACAATATGAAATGGAGGGTTAAGATTGAGAGGTGTAAAAAGAGAGGTCGGCTAGGATTAGAGGGTAGGTAGAAGAAATAGCAAAATAATGAAAGAGGTAGGTAGTGTAGGAATTAAGAGATGAATGACATGTGTCATGGGTAGAAAAGGTTAATGAATTAATTAAATAAATAAAGATTTATTTAATTAATAGAAGAAGTAGGATAATTAAATAAATAAAATATTTATTTAATTTAGGAAAGGGTAATTTAAATAAATAAATGTATTTATTTAAATGAGAAATAAGGCTAGAAGAGGATAAATGAATTAATTAAATAAATAAAAATTTATTTAATTAATAGAAGAATTAGGCTTAGATAATTAAATAAATAAAATATTTATTTAATTAGACATGACAATTTTAGGTGTCTACAATCCTTTACCTTTAACCATTCAGGGTGATTCATTGCCAAATCTAACAACACCGCCATCAAATTCTTTCAAGGAAAAAAGTTTTCTCTGATCACCGGTCATATGATGTGAACAACCACTATCAATGATCCAATCATTAGAGTTATGCATCCTGGATACTAATGCCTTCTAGTCTGATATCTCTTCCTTAATAGCTACAAACACAATATCTTCACTAGCATCATCATCAGATTCTTCATTAGTGATACCACTATCAATAGCAATAAGACAATCTCTTTTGCCTTTACCCTTATACTTCTTTTCATTTATCTCTCTTGTGTTCATTTTCACCATTAGGACAATTAGCCGCTATGTGACCAATCTTGTTGCATGCAAAACATTTTAAAGGTAATTTACCTCTATATTTACTAGTTCCTCTAGGCAACCACTTTGCCAATAATGCTTCAAGCTCCACTAAATTGTCTTCATCATCAACGTATCTGATGGATCTAGATTCATAACCATGACTAGTATCTCTATGTTTTCTCACAGATGGGTTAGAAACAGAAGCTCTAAATGAAGACTCAGATTTCTATATACTACCATCATAACCGTTTAATTCAAAAGTAGTAAGCTTGCCAATGATGGAGTCAAGAGTTACCTTAGTTTTGTCAATGGACTTCAGCTCCTGAATAGCTACAACTCGAATAACATAGATTGGTAGCAAGGTTCTTAGTACCTTACTGATTACTGTGGCATCTTCCACTTTCCCTCCTGCACTCTTAATTTCACCATCTCTTTTATCCTTTGACCATATTGCTGGATATTCTCACCTTCAGGCATCCTCATCTCATCAAACTTTCCTCTTAGACTCTCTTCTTTAGCAATCTTAACATGTTCATCACTACTATAAATCTCTTCAAGTCTTTTCCATACTTCATATGTAGATTCAAGAGCATGAACATCTACATATTCAGCATCAAATAGGGAACTGATAATAGCCTCCAATGCTTGATGATTTTCTTGCTATTCTTTCTTCTGATAATCGGTAAAAATTCCAGTAGGTGCAATATACTTGGTGTGCTATGCTCAAATGCATCATTACTAAATAGGAAATAAGGAAAATCACAAATCCCTTAACTATCTAAGAAATTCGAACACAAAACCAATGAAATAGATGCAAAACAGAATGAAATTAAATAATATAATACACCCTATCATGCATCATGGCTTCCATTGCTCTTCTCCTCTTTGTGGTATGGTGGCTCTCAGATATCGCGCTGGCAACCTACAATTGACACAAAGATTCAAAGTTTGTGATTGTTGAGAATGAAGATTGAATGCTCAATTTATAGATTATTGGAGAAGATTGATTGAAAGGTGGAACAGATTGATCAAGAGGTGGAACTCAAGTGAGCTCACATGAAGATTGATAGTTGAATTGCTGATTTGGAGGTGAAACTGAATAGATTGAATAGATTAATTGAGTCAATTGATTGAGAAAAAGCTAACTGAAGGAAGAAAAAGAATGATTGGAGGAAATTAAGAAGATGACAAAGCTAACTAGAAGATGGAAATAGAGATTGGAGAGATAAATGATTAATTAATTAATTGATTGAATTAATTAATTTAGCATGTGCTTGCACTTTGACTTAGGTTTTCAATTTAATCTTTGTATGAGATTTAATTCAAATAATTGAATTTATTTTAAATTCAATTTAGTATTTGAATATATTTAGAACTTGACTTTGATTTTCAATTTGATTTTTGAAATCATGAACATGTATTTGAATTTAGAAGAAATTAGAAGAATTAACTAGCAAATTAAATAATTTAAAGAAACTATTTAATTATTTAGAAATGGAATTTAATTAAATAATAAAGATTATTTAAATTAAAGGATTAAATCACAATTAATTAAAGAATAGATATTTAATTAATATTTAGAAAAGGGTTGAATGATTAATTGAATAGAGATAGAAATTGAAATTTTTTTAATTTAATAATAAAGATTATTTAAATTGGGGAATTAATCAGAATTAATTAAATAATAAATATTTAATAAACATTAGAAAATGGTTTAAATGATTAAATGATGAAAGAATAGGAAATAGAATAATTAGGAAGATTATGAGGAAATATGAAATTAGAAGAATAAGATTAATTAACTTAATTAAAGAATTAAAGAATTATTTAATCAATTAGATGAATAATTAGCCCATGATCAATGAGACATTTGTAGGTGTCTACATTTGCCCCTCTTCGAGACAAAGTTAGAACGACATTGTTTTGAAGAAAATGAAAAATATTCTTGCCCTAGTATGTCCCAGTGGCGTTTAGGGTGTAATGGCCCCTCGAGAGATTGTTTGTGCATAAAAGACATGAATGATCTCTCGAAAAAAAGAAGAATGCGAGATGAAAGAATAGTTAGTTGATTAGAGATAGAGATAGGTGATGTGAAGATATTGAGATAGAATATGAGAGAATGAATCTTAGAATGATATAGATTGATGAGAATTAGAAGCAATTGAAGATGATTGATATGAGATGATAGATTGAAAATGATTTAGAAAGAGATGATGAGAAAAGAATCAACAAACTAGCAATAAGCAAATGAGATGAAGTGAGAATGATTGATTCACAAACTTGTGTCATTATTTATTGCGCAATATATATTCATCACTAAGTCTTATTATTGAACAATGAAGCTTAGCACATCAAGGTATAAGGAACCAAGATGTAAATATATCTTATTGAAGAAACAAACACGAAGCAGACAAGCAACAAATAAAAGAAAAAGATAATGCCCATCATGGCTCCTCTAGTCACTTGTGGACATCCTTGAGTAGCATAGGAACATAATTTGTCGCCAAATGATAAAAGATAAAGATTGACCCAGACAAAATTCAGCAGCTATACTGACCTTGTGCCTTCATTCTCAGTTGCTTGATGTGATGGTTGATAATGTCTGATCTTAGAAAGTTGCGGACCCCGTTTAAGATTGATCTATCTTATTTCGAGTGTATCTTCTTTTGTTTAAGACAAGATAATAACCACTTGATATGGATATGATATGATTGATAAGATAGTTCGATCAGTTGATTGCAGATGTTTTACTAGATAGTCATATCCTTTGTTAACTTCGTGTGAAGCATTTGCTGGATATCTGCTAGGGTATTTGTTTCTCACAAGACATTCTATTGCAAGTTTTTTGATTGATTGATTTTTGATTGTTTAGTTCTTTTTCAAGAGCTTTTTCGATGTTTTTGGATTATGTGGAATGATATTTGAATGTTTTTGGTATTTTTAGGACATTTTGTAGATGTTTTTTATTTCTTTCAAAGGACATTATATGAGTGTTTTTGGTATTTTCATTACTCTTTCCAACTGTTTTGGATTTTTATGTTTTTCACTGTTTTTTTTGGATTTTTTCAGTTTCACATATTTGAATGTTTTTGATTGAATTTTTCAGGACATTCTGTAGATGTTTTTGGTATTTTTAAGTTTTCCATTGTTTTTGGATTTTTAAGTTTTTTACTGTTTTTGGATTTAAATTTTCAAGACTTTTAACGTTTTTTAGGATTTTTTAGGACTTTCTCTGATTTTTAGGATTTTTTCAGTTATGCCCCCAGTGTGCAAACCTATATGACATGATGATCTGCAGAATGCATGTGGAGACAATGAATTTTCAGCATGACCTATGTTAATGCAATATGCATGATGAAGATGTATTTCCTATCCAAACAAGGTTGACTGTGTTTGTTTTAGCATTTGTAATACACCAATTGAAATGGAGGTGAAAAATTGTTCATAGATAAGTAGTCGATTGATACCTAAGGTCCTTTGGAACATCCAAATTAACACACTTAGTGACTAGGATTTACAAATGGAGACGTAGAAAACTTCCCCATTGGCTCTTCGAACTTGGAACTTCTTTTTCCCATGTGTGTGCAAATGAGTTAATTCATGCTCTTGTATTCACTAAAGATCCTTAGCATCCTATATGAATAGCTACGTGGATTATCCTAACTTCAAAACAATCCTGAATAAAGCCTCGCTGCCAGCAAGCTTTTAGAGCTCTGACGAGGTTATAGACTATAATTTCTCAAATATTGTTCCATTGCCAGCAGACGTTCATATCCCCAATGGAGTTACTTGCATGTTCCCATAGTTAATATTTTTGTCGCACTTGCATGCATGATATTTCAATTATATATCATTGCTCTTTTGCCTTGAGATGAATATTTGGCATAGCTCTTTTTCTTTTTATTTTCTTGCCTTGACTTTATAAGTAATTAAACCTACTTGGGTGTGACATTTACGGTGGCACTAAAGTAGAATTTTAGATTTTTCACTAGTCATATGATCAACTAGGTGTTTGGAATGAATTAGAGATTTTGTTAATGTGTTTTGAGATATAGAAATTGATAGATTTTGGGTTAACAAGTCTCAAATAGTGAAATCACTACCCAACCATAAGTAAAGCATTGTCACAGGGTAATGTTGAAAATGAATGACCTTAGGACCTCAAAGACTTCATGTCCTAATATCTAAGAAAGGAAATGACCCTTGTTTCTCTTAGATGCAAACGGATGACCACCTTAGATAGTTGCCTTGCTTAATTGATGCTACTATATGCAAATACAGAAACTTTGCGAATGTGATTTCTAAATACGATGGTGCTTGGAAAGAAACCATATGCGATGTAGTTCTTTGAATAAAATGGTATGCAATGCGGAAAGTAAAACCTAAACTAACCCAGCCCTTAGGTATAATATCGTTTATGGTGCATGTTGTTCATAGGGTTAGAGAGTGGATCTCCCTCCATGGTAGCCAAATTGTATGCTCGATTTCCTATAACATCCCTTGTTATGATAAAAGGACCTAGCCAGTTAGGTTCAAACTTCCCTGGCTTTTATGATTCCGCTAGGTTGCTTTGGTTCTCTTTGAGAACTAGATCTCCCACTTCAAAATTTTGTGGGCAGACTCGTTTATTATAACTCCATCTTAGTCTATTCTGATAACCTTGTAGATGATTGAAATTTGTTTGTCTCTTTTCATCAAGCATTTCTAGGTCTTGTAATCTTGCCACCTGATAGTCTTCCTTTGATATGATGTTTTTAAGGAGACTCTTAGAGATGGTAGTTCTATTTCAATAGGGAGTATTGCTTCTGTACTATAGACCAATGAATATGGTGTTGCTCCTATAGGGGTGCGTACTCCTATTCTATAGGCCCAAAGAGCGGGATTTAACTGGAGATGCCAGTCCCATCCTCTTTCAGTGACAACTTTCTTAAGGATCTTCAATATTGTCTTGTTTGTTGCTTCTGCTTGTCCATTTATTTGCAAATAATATGGTGTTGCAAATCTCTATCGTATCTAAAATTTGTCACACAATTCTTTCACTTCTTGATTTTGGAATGGACATCCATTGTCTATCACTATGCACATTGGAATCCCATATCTACAGATAATGTAATTGAGTATGTTTTTTTCTATTTTCTTTCCAATGGTGTATGTAAGAGGAATTTCCTCGACCTATTTAGTAAAGTACTCATTAGATGTTAAGATGAATTTGTGCTCGTTGGAAGAAGTAGGATTAATTTTACCCACTAGATCTAATCCCCATTGTGAAAATGACCACGGTGATGTAATAGGTTGAAGATATTGTACTGGTGCATGAATGAGATCTCCATGCATTTGACATTGCTTTCATTTTTGCACATATTTATAGGTGTCTTTTTCCATAGTTGTCCAGTAATATCCTGTTCTTAGCAATTTCTTTGACAATGGTGGACCATTTTGATGTTCCCCACAAATTCCATCATGGACTTCCTTTAGAGCAAGTTGTGCTTCATTTTCATCAAGATATCAGAGAAGAGTTCCATCGAAGCCTTTTCTATACAATGTATCAACAATAATAGTATGTTTGGATGCCTAACAAATAAGAGTCTTCTTTTTATTTCTAGACAAATCCAGAGACACGTACTGAGTGTGTAAATATGCGTATATCTCATTGTACCTTGGGGATTCTAAACCCACAATTGCACATACATATTCTGTTGAGGGAATCTCATATGTTAGTATCATCAATTGTTCTATAATAAACTCAAACTGAGTTTCATTATTACGCTTTTTTTTAAGAGACCCTACTGTAGCTATGGCATTAGCTACCTTGTTCTGTATCCTTGGAATCTGTTAAAAAGTGATTTTGCTGAAATGCTCTTTGTAATATTCTACTATTTTCTTATAAGGCAAGAGTTTGTCATCTTTCATGTTGTAGTCATCATTGACTTGGTTCACAATCAGTTGCGAGTCACCATAGACCTGTAATTCTATTATTCTCCACTGCATAGGTGTACGAAGTCCTATGAGGAGAGCTTCATATTCGGCTATATTGTTTGTACATGGATAATTTATCCTAAATGACTTAGGGATAGAATCACCCCGAGGGGTGATGAACAAAATCCCAGCTCCAGATCCATGACTTGTATATGACCCATCAAAGTATAATTTCCATATTATAGATGCTATCAACGTAAATACTAATTCATTTGGAAAGTCTATGAGCAATGGGTGACTGTCTTGTAAAGGGGCATCTGCTAACTGATCTGCTATAATTTGTCCTTTGATGGCCTTTTTGTCCACATACTCTATATCAAAATCACTCAGAATCATGAACCACTTAGCCAATCTCCCAGTTAATGTTTCTCTTCTTAATACATATTTGAGTGGATCAAAGTATGCAATGAGTTGTACCTTTTGACTCAAGATGTAATGTCTAAGTTTTTGAGATGCAAAGATTACTACTAGACATGCTCATTTTATAGGAGTGTAATTAAGCTCATAACCGATCAAGGTTCTACTTATATAGTAGATAGCTCTTTCTTTTCCTTGTTCATCATGTTGTGCCAACAAAGCTCCTAGAGATGAGTTTGTTGCTGATATATATAGTAACAAAGGTTTTCTTGGAGTAGGTGGGACTAACATTGGTGTGTTTAGAAGATAATAGTTCAGAGCTTAGAAAGCCTCCTGGAATTGTTCTATCTATTTAAAAGTAACTCCTTTCCTAAGTAAATGCTAGAACAAATGATATTTATTTGCCAGTTGCACTATGAATATCCTTATGGATTGCAGTCTTCCTTGTAATCCTCTTAATTGCTTAAGTGTTGATGGAGGTTACATATCTATGATCTCTTTAACCTTGGCAGGGTCTACTTCAATTCCTCTGTTAGACACGATAAACCCTAACAGTTTTCCTGCTGTTACACCAAACAAACACTTCTTTGGGTTTATCCTGACATTGTATTGCTCTAATAGATCAAATATTTGTGCAAGGACTATAAGGTGACCTTATCTTGTCTTTGATTTAGCCAATAGGTCATCCACATAATCTTCCATTATGTTGTGGATCATGTCATGAAATAGCATTGTCATGGCCCTTAAGTATGTTGCTCTTGCATTTTTAAGTCCAAACGGAATCACATTCTAGCAGTATGTTCCCCATGGACAGGTAAAGGTCATTTTATGTTGATCTTCTGATACAATTTTAATCTGGTTGTATCCTGAGAAACCATCCATTAATGATAGCATTTCATTCCTAGTTGTTAAGTCAACTATCATATCAATATTGGGTAATGGGAAATCATCCTTAGGGCAAGCTTTGTTTAGATCTCGAAAATTAGTACAGATTCTTATACCTCCTATGGGCTTAGTCACAGGTACCAGGTTGGGTATCCATTCTGCATAGTCGATAGGTCGAATGAAACCTACATCCAACAGCTTTTGGATTTCTATTTTCACCAGTAATGCAATCTGTGGATGCATCTTTCTCAATTTTTGCTTGTATGGTTTAACTCCTAGTAGCAAAGGTAAATGATGTAACACCAACTCAGGATCTAAGTCTGACATATCCGCATAGGACCAAGCGAAGTTGATAGGACGTTGTTTGAAAAAATGAATGAACTTGTCATTTTCTTCCTGGTTTAATGATTTGGCTAGGTGGATATTATGTATAGCCTCTCCTTCTACTATGTTTGCGTATTCAATTTCTTCTATAAGTAATGTTGAATTTTCTCTTTTGATAGGGAGGTTACCTAACTTGCTCTTGCCATTATGGTTAGTTTGATCTGTATCTTCTATGATAGAGGTACTTGCCTCTCCAAAGTATGTCATCCTATCCAGGTCTACATCAAATCCTACCTTGTGATCACCTTTTGGAAATCCCTCTCCGACTTCGAGGAATTCTGCAATGGCTTCATCATTTTCAAACCAAACTATGGTTGGTTTTCCTTCTTTCCCCCAATCAATCAAGTGTGAGTGTATAAGGGGTAAGTCATTACTCCCTTCTATCATAACAAATTTCATTAACATGAAAACCTAATTGTTTGAGTGACTTGGTGTATTTTCATCTTTTATAGGCTTTATTTGATACCTTAGCATGACACTTGTTCATGGGATAGAATTATGGAGTGATAAGAACTCATAGTCGTGAGAGTATGTCTCATTTTCAATGTATGTTTCATCTTCTGAGGTAGTATCACTTATCTCCTCTTGTTCCTGCCTCTGATTTTGTTGTAGATTGGCTAGTCTCCTTTGCACAGTAGTTACCCTTCTTAAGCCAGGTATAAGTTGTTGTAGTCTTTCTTCATCTATTTCATTAGGTCGAGCTTGAGTCATTTCCCATGGTAAAAGTATTGATAATAACCAGGGATTAGGTTCATCTGCTGGTGGTAAACTTGTGTCTGTTGCAACATTTGCTTGTGTGGTTGTTTGAGGAACTGTATTGTTGTGTGACTTAGTTCTAGGTTCTTGTAAGAGTTGTCTCATATCTTCACCATCTGATCCCACACTAGGCAATGTTGGTACTTGGTTGCTTTCTTGAGATGAAGAGGTAAACACTTGTGTAGACAACTGTCTTTGAGATATGTAGTTTGATGGTATCCCTGGTCTGTTCAATATATCTAGTGTGCGTTGTCTAGCTTTCATTGTATGTGGCACATTTTTATATCCTAACCCTTGATTCCCTGGATTGTCATTAGATACAATGGGTTCTAATCTTCCTTGTTTCTATAAACCTAAGCTTGTGGTACCATCATACCCATGTTTTTGTAGCATTTTGAACCCTTTGCCATACCGATCTAGAGGTAATTTGGGTATTGTCATGTCATCTTCTTCTCTATATATCCAATGATTGACATCTTCATTCAGAGATTCTTCTTGTAATCACCCCATCTAATGAAATAACATGAGTCTAAGTATCTGACAATTTCCTTTCCTTTGTCTTGTCTAATTAATGCATTTTGAGGTTTCCCAAAAGACCTAGGATAGAGAGACAATTGTTGTCCATTTGAGGTATTTGAAATGGAATACTCTCCACAACCAATATCTTTTATCTGTAAAGAAGATGTTGTAGGCATATTCTTCTATGTTTCTATTATTGTTAATGACTCCATTTGTGTAGTGAGAGGTGATGCTTGATTAATTGGTACCCGATTATCCACACTTTCTTTTAAGTAATTACAATGTTGGAATGGTTTTGGATCACCTTTTATGGTGATTTCAATGTCGTTATATGAGTTTTTGACACACTGATGAAATGTTGATTGTACTACTTGCATGGTGTGAATCCATGGGCAGCCCAATAACATGTTATATCCCAGTTCTCTGTCCAAAACTTGAAAAGAGACCTTTGTTGTTATAGGTCCTATTTGCATAGGTAGCATTACTATACCTTTTGAGGGATGTTCTTCATCATCATATGCTTTGATATTTATTCTCTTTGATGAATCAATATGAAGCTCAAAATATCCCAATGCCTTAACCAACTTTAAAGTACAAATGTTGAGACCGACTCCTCCATCTATGAGTACTCTTCAGATTCTTCTCTTATGTATGTAAGCTTCTATATGTAGCAAGTCATTATAGAACAATCTATCACTATGAATGTCTTGTACGGTGAATGCAATGCAAGTGCCTTGTGCTTAATTCCCTACCATGGATTGGAAGGCATTTTCATCTATATCTTTGTCCACTACTAAATCTTGAAGCACTTTTTCCAGAATGACTTTATGAGTGGGTGAAATATGCAATAGGTCAAATAGTGATATCTGTGTCAGGGTTTTCTTGAGCTGCTCAACAACATTATAAGTCCCTACTGCTGGTGATAGGTTTGGCGGTACTCCTTGTAAAGTTACCTTTGATCTGCGAGTAACTACTATACAGTCTCTATCTCTGGGAGTTATTGTGATCATAGCCACTATATCATCTATTGCGCAGGAATTATCTATACCATATGCTGTGTTGTCAAGGTTTATGTTATATCCCTTCTTATAGTCTTCATGTGTAAGTTTGACATCCATGATATGTACTATAAGTTCATCTTCAAACCATCCTAAATGAAATGGTTCATCATTCTCCCTGTCCATGAGACAAAGATTTTTATCTTCATCATATTTCGATACCTCTGACAGTGTGCAAATTTGGTTATCATCTATGTGAGTCTCTAGATATTATTCATCTTGATCAAGTGTTTCTTGTGTCATTTTTTACTACATCTCCTAAGCTAATGGCATGAATAGTATAATTGTATGAGACTTTTGTGTAGTTAGCTGTATTATCTTGCATTTTTGATGTAGTAGCCTTCCCTTTGTCATGTTTAACAAATGGATCCTTAAAGATTGTGTGATTTGTGTTTGTTGAGGCTTTATCATTATCGATTGTGATGTCAGCTTGATCGATCATATCTTGGACCAAATTTTTCAACTTATAGCAACTTGCCATTTTGTGACCTTTAGTACGATGATAATCACAGAATTCACTATCATTCCACCATGTAGGTTTGAAAGAACCTAGTTCATATACTCTTATTTCTGGCAAAGTGATCAAGTTTGTCTGTATTAACTTTTTTAGCGTTGATTCAATAGGTTCCCCTAGAGGTGTGTAATTCCTTCTAGGAGAATTTACCCTGGGGTACTTTTTGTTCATGTTTTGTGTAGTGTTTGCGTTTGTTGAGACGGTGTTATTCTCCGTATGTGGATTTGATGATTGACTCGTGCCTAAAGATAAAATTGGTTGAGTTCTATTTACTATTCGGGCATCTACAACACCATCGTTGGTCACATTTTTGTTTTTTCGACCAAAACTTAGATTTATCATTATTGTTGTTGTTGTTTCTGTATGCGGGAAAAGCGGGTTGATAGAACTCAATATGTGAAAATATTCTAAAAGACTTGTCCACACACACACATAGGACTTCTTGGTGCAAGCTATGGAGTCATGAAGTATAACTCAACTTCCCAAGGTTGGTCCCATGGTTCTCTATCTTACAATGTCAATTTGGTTGCAATTTGGGGAAATTAAATAAATTAGATTTATTCAATTTAGGATAAACTATTTAATTAAATTTGAATTTAATTAAAAGTGGATAGAAGGGATTTAATTGAATAAAATGATTTATTCATTAAATGGGTATAGTGAATTTAATTGAGTAATTTACTTAATTAAATAGAGGAATGTGGGTAATTTAATTAAATTGGATTTAATTAAATTGAGAAATGAACATAAAATATTCATTTAGGAATATGGTCATTTTTATACGTCTACAGTTTCCATACTTAATGAGACCTTGTTCCACTAGTCCTTTCTCACACTTGAGAGATCTTTTAGTGATTTGTTTAAATGTGGTTAAACATTGCATTTGTATTGGATATTTAATCTTAGGGATTAAGTTTTCTGTGAACATATCCACTTGCTCTGTTTCTAGAATAATGGTCTTGCACCTCCTATAGAGAGCTCTCCATTGTTGTATGAAGGATGCAAATGTTTCATTCTCATATTGTTTCGTGGCACACAAGTTCTTTAAAGTGACTGGGGTTTCAATGTTATGTGAAAAATTTGCAATAAAGTGTTCAAATAATTCTCCCCATGATGTGATAGTTGGTGGTAAATATGAAAACCAGTGTAAGGTTGAGCCTCCCATACTTTTAGGAAACAACCTCTATGCATGCCATAAAAAAATCTCTGATGTGGTCTCTAGGATCACCTTTCCCTCGATATCTGTCAAATTTCGGCGTTTCAAAATGTGGTGGGAAAGGCGACATGTATAATGTGTGATCAAAAGGATAAGGATGTAAGTCCTGGAGTGTGTAGCTCTTTTTATCATTATCGGTTTGCATAGTCATTATCTGTTGTTGCAGATTTTGTAATTGTTGTGATAGAATATCTATTTGGGTCAAAGGTACATTTTGTTCCTGTGTATGTCCCACAAAAGGATTCATGGTAGCATAACTAGGGGGTTGTTGGAAGGTCCCATGATTATAATTTTGTGTCTTGTGTGTTCCAATAAGTACCGTGAAATAAGTGATATGTGAACCCATGTTTGATTGAGTTGTACTTATTGTGTTTGCAAGACCTACATTTGCATTTTGATGATGATATGTTGATCCTGTAGAATAGGAAACCGGAGGTTGGGTTGCACTTGTTGTATGAGAAATCTATGTTTGAACAGGTGCTGTGACACTTGATATTATTGGTATGGTCTGTGTTGATGCGCTAACATTTATTGTTGAAGATGATGCACTTGACTGAGAGTTCGCATTTGAACTGACATTTGTTTGTATAGGTGCATTCTGAGGAAAATTGGAGGTCTTTGTTTGCATTTGTATTATATGCGGTATTTGACTATTATATTAACTTAGAGTATTTCCTAGTGGTAAGATTTTTGTGACATCAAAATCTTCAGGTAATTTTGCCCCATTTTTTAATAACAACGAGAGATATTTGTCCCTATCACTATGTATAAGTGCATCTAAGATGATAAGGACATGTGGGTCTTGTTGAGATGATTCAATCTCTTCTCATGTTAAATGTTGTTGTAGTTCATGTATTGTGGGCATTGCTTGAGAATTTAACTATTGACTAGTTGATATGTCCATATTACAAGTTGGGTTTACAGACTAGTTGTTGTTTGGGTCCATTATACCTTTTGCCTTTTGTGACCTTGTGACAGACATTTAAGACTTCTATGTGAGGGTGGTTTTAGAACTTTATGCAAGACAAAAACTAATACTAGACTCTAGACCTAAGTATGGGATATGAAAGACCATACTAGACTCTTTATTGAGGATTTGGATGTGAGACCTATTGAGTATTTCAAGATTTCTACAATGCAAGTTTTTCAAGTTCTTCTCTTAGACATTCTGCAGGAATTTCTCTATCAATCCTACGGGAAATTTTATACTCGATATTTATCTCATACTCAACTCTTATATACTGGGGTGTGTTTCTCCTTGATTCCTAGGCTAAGTTAGCTAGACCATCAATAATTTCTCGTTGACCATCGTTTGGCACTAGATTAGGTTGCTCGAAGGGGAGAAAACCATCACCTTGGAGACCCATTAAGATGCATGCTATGACTTTGTAGGATGATTATGCAAATGATGATGAACTAAGATAGATGTATATGAGATCTAGATAAGGACTAAGGATGATAATGAGGACTTTGCAAGGACTATGGACGATAATAAGGACATAAATGAGGACTATACAAGGACTAAGGATGTAAATGAGGACCATTCAAGGACTAAGGACGATAATAAGGATGTAAATGAGGACTATGCAAGGACTATGGATGATAATATGGATGTAAATGAGGGCTATGCAAGGACTAAGGATGATAATAAGGATATAAGTGAGGACTATGCAAGGACTACCTATGGTCACAAGTGTGTATTCCTTTGAGTTTGCAGGACTATTTGACGTTTCAAAATGGACTTTGTTTTCAGTAATTTTGTGTGTAGGAAAAGTTTTGTGGTTTTCCAAGGCTGAGAATAACTGTTTGGAGGTAGATATAGTTGACTGAATTGGTTTTTTTCAAACAATCTCTGGGAATTTAGAGATACGTAGGATAGGGCCTGAAATAGCCCGAATAAGTGACTCAATACTGGTATGTTACAACGATGGACACAAAAGACAATCTTAGGCTGGAAATTGGACACCATTCAATGAGGCCCCCATAGCAAAATACTGAAACAAGACGAACAAATAGAGAGTCTGGCAGCACTGGCTCCACTCTATGGCACACACTTCTTGGGCATGCCAGTCTCTCTTACCCCGAAGATCTAAAAATCTTATTACTAAGGGATTTATGTCTCATAATGCAAGGTACATGAGGGGTATCTATGTTGTACGATCCGCACTCCCAGAATCACTAAATGTAGGATTTTGGGCTACTAAGTTGGTTCTTATTGTAAAATTTTGAGGGATCCCAATCCAACGACAGATTCTCAGAGGAAGCCACTTAAGACTTTAGTTGAGCTTATCAGTTCATGGAAGGCCCCCACATACATCGAATTCACTCAACACTCTAGCCGCTTGACCAATATGTTTATATAGCAGCTCAAAAAACCCACTTGAGAGTATGTTGGGAGAGATGATATCCCCAATGCATCCCAATTCGAAGTACCTATGTGGGGTGATGAAATCCCCAGTCAAAGATACCCCTCATTACTTGAAATAAAATAAAATTGAGTGTCGTTGTCACCTCCTTCCTTTCTCCCAAGACCCCGAAGGCAGGTGGAAAGGTAGTTAATGCAATAGTAGGTCCACCCCAAACACGATAAAATATTCTTTCCTTTAAGAAAAGAAAATGTTATTTAATCTATGTGCAGCCTGATTCATGTTCATTTTAAAGACCAAATTTAGGTGTTGAATACACATGTGCATGTCAAATTTTAAACACAAAACTAAAATGTGAAGGCATGCATGTCAATTGTAACCATTGTTGATTTTAAGCCCAAATTGAAGTGTTATACATGCATGTCAATTTTAACCAATGTTAATTTTAAGCCCAAATTGAAGTGTTATACTTGCATGTCAATTTTAACCAATGTTGATTTTAAGCCCAAATTGAAGTGTTATACATGCATGTCAATTTTAACCAATGTTAATTTTAAGCCCAAATTGAAGTGTTACACATGCATATCAATTTTAACGAATGTTAATTTTAAGCCCAAACTGAAGTGTTACACATGCATGTCAATTTTAACCAATGGTTAAATTCAAGCCCAAAAAATGAAGTGTGAGAGCATGAGTGCAATTGATCTAATACTAATCCGATCCTTTCTGTAAATTTGCCATAGGCTGCAAACAAATGATTAGTAGTAAAATCAAATCAACAAAAGACAGAGAACCCAAATCTAACAGAAATGAATGCGTAATGCTACCTGCACGATTGCGTGAACCTGCATAGACGATTGCGTAATTCTGTCTAATCGATTGCGTGATCCTAACAGAGCGAATGCGTGATCCTAATAGATCGATTGCGTGATAATAAAAAGGCAATTGCGAGATACACATGCAGATAACACAAAAAAATTAAGATTGAAGCTAATTTTGATCAAAAACCTACAAAACAAATTGTGAGGCTCTAGCTAGTTCTCTCATCATTCATTCAATGTTAACCAAATCATATTTCACCCAATATGAGAGAACTAAGCTATTGTATCTTTCGATAGATGGTCGGTCTTCCAAATCTTGTATCTTCTTTTCTTCTTTGAGAATTCTCTAATGGCATTTGGCCTGTCTCCATTGCTCCATTGTCATTTTGGCACCTGAAATCCTGAAATTGTACCTTACGTACCATAAACTATTATAAAAACATGCAATAAAAAAAATTTGTTTCCAGATTTAGTCTTGATTTCATGCAGAATTAAATAGATCAGAGAACAAAAATGAATAAAAATAGAATTATCAAAACAAAAATATTCAAAATGAATGTGTGACAGTATCAAAGCGATTGCATAATCCTATGTTAGCGATTGCGTAATTCTGTAAGGGTGATTGTGTGATGGGTTCCACATGAATGCGTAACCCTATCTGGTAGATTGTGTAGCCCTATCTATGCAATTGCATAATGATGCAACATCAAATGTGTGACGAAGATTTCTTTTTTGAATTCCATGCAAAACCTGCAAAAAAGGAAAAAATCTGTATGATCTGGAAAAATAACACAGAAAATAGAGAAGATTAATTAGTTGTTGTTCATGTCGGGTTCACCAAAATGTGCTATGCTCAAATTCATCATTTCTAAATAGGAAATAACGAAAATCATGAATCCCTTAACTATCTAAGCAATTCGAACACAAAACCAATGAAATAGATGCAAAACAGAATGAAATTAAACAATATAAAACTCCCTATTGTGCATCATGGATTCCATTGTTCTTCTCCTCTTTGCGGTATGGTGGCTCTCAGATATCACATTGGGAACCTATAATTAACACAAAGATTCAAAGTTCGTGATTGTTGAGAATGGAGATTGAATGCTCAATTTATAGATTATTGGAGAAGATTGAATGAAAGGTGGAACAGATTGATTGAAAGGTGGAACAGATTGATCAAGAGGTGGAACTCAGGTGAGCTCACATGAAGATTGATAGTTGAAATACTAATTTGGAGGTGAAACTAAATAGATTGAATAGATTAATTGAATAGATTGAACAGATTAACTAGAGAAAAAGTTAACTAAAGGAAGAAAAAGAATGATTGGAGGAAATTAAGAAGATGACAAAGCTAACTAGAAGATGGAAATAGAGATTGGAGAGATAAATGATTAGTTGATTAATTAATTGAATTAATTAATCTAGTATGTGTTTGCACTTTAACTAAGATTTTCAATTTAATCTTTGCATGAGATTTAATTCAAATAATTGAATTGATTTTTAATTCAATTTAGTATTTGAATATATTTAGAACTTGACTTTGATTTTCAATTTGATTTTTGAAATCATGCACATATATTTGAATTTAGAAGAAATTAGAAGAAATAATTAGCTAATTAAATAATTTAAAGAAACTATTTAATTATTTAGAAATGGAATTTCATTAAATAATAAAGATTATTTAAATTAAAGGATTAAATCACAATTAAGTAAATAATAGATATTTAATTAATATTTAGAAAAGGGTTGAATGATTAATTGATTAGAGATAGAAATTGAAAATTTATTTATTTAAATAATAAAGATTATTTAAATTGGGGAATTAATTAGAATTAATTAAATAATAAATATTTAGTAAACATTAGAAAATGGTTAAAATGATTAAACAATGAAAGAATAGGAAATAGAATAATTAGTAAGATTATGTGGAAAGATGAAATTAGAAGAATAAGATTAATTAACTTAATTAAATAATTAAATAATTATTTAATCAATTAGACGAATAATTAGCACATGATCAATGAGACATTTTTAGGTGTCTACACTTAGTATCTATATGATCCCAATACTGACTTCCTAGACTCTTGATGCAAATTTTCTTTCTGTCGCTCCATATCCTATAGTTTTCTCTGTTGAACTTCAGACCTTCCTTCTTCATCATGATCTAGCAGATCTTTTCCTCAAGCTGTTAGGCTTAGACCTTAGAGGACTTGAGATGCTTTGAGACCAATTGATGGTATGATGAAAGAATAAGTATCTGGTAGATTACTGAGAGGGTGGGGGGGGGTGAATCAGTAACTAGAAAAAATGATACAAACTTCCCAAACTCAAACTCAAACATGCAAATTAATGTTATCAATGAAATACCACTGTCAAGATCAATACTCATAAGAATACCAGTTGACTGTTACAACAACTTAACATTAAACATCATTTAACTTGTAAACACCCAAATGCTTTATCATATGTCAATACTCCACTTCTCAATGCATCTGATTACCATGCCTTATCAGAAATAGTTAATCAAATCACAATAAGATCATAACCACAAAAACATTCACCACATGACACAAGTATTTATACGTGGAAAACCCAAATAGGTAAAAACCACGGTGAGATGAGACTCACAAGATAATATCTGAACTCTTCTAAAGTTCACCATGTTAGGAGCCAAGCCTGTTAAATATTTTACAAAAAGTCCTTGTAAGAACTAATCCTATTAGGAATCACCCGGTTGAGGGATTGACTACAAATGCCTTGTTAGAAGCAAATACCCTATAAGGAGTAACCTCAGTAGAGGATTTAAAAATCCAATCTAACGGACCACCTTGTTAGAGGATTTAATAAGTAACCAAGCTTGTTAGAGCTTACCCGGTTAGGGGATTTCAATTCTGCTGTAATTGTTAGAAAACAACAAGAGTTTCTTGAACTGTTTGAATAGCCCTACATTTGCTAGCATTATATATTTTTATATATTAATTATGTTACACTTCTAGGGTATGTCACCTATGGATGATATTATTATTATGTACATGTTCATCTAGATTGATCGAGTCTAACATATTTTGTCTTATACATGTACATCGACGACTAGCATCGTTTACAACAATGATGGATACACCTGATGATGCATTAGAAGAAGAGATGCATCAGGTATATGTTTTTTAAATTTTATTGATTTTATGATTATATGAATGTGTGCATTCATTTTATTGCAATCTTATCATTTTACCTACAAGGAACATCGATGCCTATTTCATCAGTGATGTCCCCTCCTAGGACAATAGGAGAACCATTAGATCCTTTGGTACACATTTATTCTATAATATAAATATTTGTATAAATAGAAGTAGATATATATTTATAGTTTATATTGACTTGTATCAATTGTATTTTAATTTGTGTAACCGCCTTCACAATTTGAGCATAACATGAATCCTCCACCTATGCGATTTCATAACTCCTATTAGTCAAAAGGGTCAAAAGGGGTCATTATCTGTTGAACGAATTTCAGCAAAAACATCACAACATGAGGTAATCAATAATTCAATTGTAGAGAAACAAAAGTACACTATAGTTATTTTGATGATAATTTGACAGTGTAAATTATTATTGATATAAGCAATGTAACTTGTTGTTATGTAGGCATCTACAGAGCCACATACTACTTCAAAGAGGCTCAGTTTTGATTATCCACCACAACTATAGGATATTTTAGAGTTATATACTATTAGTTGTGGCCACTATATATTGATCTTGAGATGACATATATGCCATTATTTTGTAAAACTTGTATTGATTTGACACATGTCATTTTGTACATTTTATTGAGTTGAAACATATGCCATTTTTAATACATTTTTTTGAGTTGGCATATATGCCACAATTTTGTAAAAAATTTATCCTACATTTGGATATATATAAAAGATGATATTCGATCTGATTTGTTCATTGTGTGCATATATTCATACTTTGAACAATTTATTAACATTTTAAGAATTGTTAAGTTATGAAGAATGTATATTGATTTAAATAAGAATGGTTATGTTTTTAACCATAGAAATAATAGAAGCCAATCTTTTACTTCACCTAAACAAATCCCTTTGTTTGAATTCTACCCCATATAAAATACTTACAATTGCCATTAGGGAATATAAAGCATTGTTACTATGGAAAATGATTTGATAAGATTTCTCAAATATTGAACTACCCCTTGAAAACTCCTCGCCTCAATCGCAATGAAAGTCTTAGATCACTTCAAAATGGTTTCCACATTTACTAAATTCCTAACAATAGTTGAATCTCTATTTGATAAATTTTGATCTCAACTATTTCAGACTTAGCTAATCTTTTATCTTTATACATAAGCAACTATTTGGTGTATTTTGTGACTACTCTTTTAATAAGTTAAATAGACATTTTCCCATGTAATCAACAATATGAATATAAACAACAAAAATCTATTTTGTACAATTCATGGGTTAAACTCTATTTTATTTACTCTCTATATATCTATGTTATGGAAATACACCTAAGTGTAAAAAAAAAATAGTTTCTGTCTATTTTACCTATTTTTCAAAAAATCTTATACTTTCAGTTTGCCGATTTTTTCCACAAACATTTTTTGTTTATATGGTATAAAGCATTGCAATTGTGGAATAATATTTGATAAGCTTTATAAAATATTGAATCAACCCTACAAAACTCCTTGCCTCAATCACAATGAAATTATTGGATCACTTCAAAATGGCTTCCACTCATGCAATTTATAGTAAAGGCCCATCATAAAAGCGTGTCCAAAAGCATGACCAAAGTGATATGCTTAGGAAACTCCAACTATTTCAGCATGGCTCTACCTTCATCAGCCACTAGTTTTACTAGTTTTATATTAAATTTTGATCTCAGTTACTTCATAGACAATTGGTATTATCTAAATTCCTAGTGTTAAATTTGGTTGCCTTGGGAAACCTTACCAAATTTTATGATTATTGAGATCAAAAGTTGTACATAGGCTATCAAAAGTTGTCAATAGTTGTGAAAAATTATCAATAGTTATGAAAAGTTGTCAATAGTTGTTAAAAGTCATCAATGGTTGTGAAAAGTTATCAATAACTGTCAATAGTTGTGAAAAGTTGTCAATAGTCATGAAAAGTTAGCAATAGTTGTCAAAAGTTGTCAAAAGTTGTTAATAGTTGTCAAACGTTGTCAATAGTTACAATGAAAATTGCAAGATAGGGTGAATCTCATTGTGTTTGTTGTATCCGTGAACCATCAACATAGGAATTTTTGGGTGGGCATTTGTATGCTAGGCATGGTCTTGGTTGGGTCCCTAGGTCACCCAGACATTCACCGCCCTACTGTTACGACGTCATTTCTTGAGTGCCCTGAGTTAAAAAAAATTGTCAAACTTTGATGGGTTTTTTCTCTGAATTTGAGCCACATACAAGTGATCCGTTTTAGCCCACATGATCACATTAGCCACCTATATAATAGCCTATCTTAGAATTTGGAGAGACAAAGCCATTCTTTTAGGGTAGTAATTTTTCTATTGATGCAAATATCATCAATCACGTGCTATGCAAAGTTGCAAGATAGGGTGAATCTCATATGTTTTTCATATCCATGAGCTATCGACACAACCATATCCAAGTGGGCATTTGTATTCTAGGCATGGTCTTGGTTGGGTCCCTAGGTCATCCAAACATTTGTCGCCCTACCGTCACGGTGCCATCTCTTGAGTGCCTTGAGTTCAAAAAATTAATGAACTTTGATGGGATATTTCTTAAAACCGGGGCCACGTACAAGTGATCTATTTGAGCCTACAGGGTCATGTTAGGCCCCTCTACAATAGCCTATCTCAGATTTTAAAGAGACAAAGCCATTCTCTTAGGTTAGTTATTTTTCTATTGATGCAAATATCATCAATCACATGAAATGTAAAGTTGCAACATAAAATAATGCATGAATTACACAACTCCACAATAATAATGCATGATTTACACATTAACAAAGTATAGTGCATGAATGTCAAGTAGAATCATAGATACAAAATTTATCACAAAATTTCCTTTATGTGTTTATAATCATTTGGTTGTTTATATATACAAAATTTGGCCCCTAAATAGTTACAAATCAGCTCATGGCCATCTATATACAAAATTTGGCCTCTAATTACATACAAATCAGCCCATGGCCATCTACATACAAAATTGGCCTCCATTACATACAAATCAGCTCATGACCATCGTCTATATACAAAATCCAAATACATACAAATCAACTCATGGTCATATATACATAAAATTTGGCATATAATTACATACAAATCAGCTCATGCCTATCATCTATACACAAAATTTGGCCTCTAATTACATAGAAATCAGCTCATGCCCATCATCTATATACAAAATTTGGCCTCTAATTACATAGAAATCAGCTCATGGCCATCTATATACAAAATTTGGCCTCTAAATCACTCTACCCTTTTCTAGAATCAATCTAATGAACCTTGTGGAGCAGATCTAACCCTTATTATTTCAAGTATTACCTCATGGTTAGATTCACAAACTTTCCATAAATTCTTAAATTGAGTGGTCTACCATGATATTTTTAAATCAACTAAATATTCACTATAAGAACAAGGTTAGAGTAATGAATAGTATGCCTATGCGTGTTGAAGTCCTTGAAAAGCCAAACATCAGATTTCTTCATATGGTACCTTTGAAGCCATGTTCCTATTACAAAAACACACCCTATTAGGTACTCAATACCCTCTCCATCAATGATTGTGGTTGTCAATTTTTTTACCTCATTGCAATAACACACAATATAATCCATCCCTTCTTCATTGTTTTCATCGACAATCACTGTATACACATGACTTGCGTCTAATTGAATGATAAATTAGTACCAAAAATAGTTTAAAATGAAATAAAATGAGTTAAAATTTTCCTACAACTAAGTAATATTCAACAATACTTGGTTACACTAAGTCAAATACATGGTAAAAATCCATGGAAACTTCCATTTGGTTCAACAGTAGTGGTTTGGGAAGTTGATATGTATCGATTGGAACTAGAGGTATACAAGATCATCAATAAATCCACTCATATGATTAACATAATCTCACATTAAATCTGTACACAATGAGAAAAAACATGGGTATGTGCAGGATTATGGTGGGCCAAACAGGCCCTTAAGTGCCAATGAAAATAAAAAAAACAGAGTTAGGCAACTTGACGTAAAAATTTGAATAAGTTACCAACATTATTTAAAAATTATGTAAGAATAGAATCTGTAGCATATTGAATATAGTTTCTAAGCTACTAGTTGTTTTTAGAAAAAAAATAAATCTATTGGATGAAAATTTAAAACTTCAATGGAGTAGTACAAAAATTTTAGGAAAAAAATATGAAGCAGGTGTCTGTCTGACCACCCTAGTCACAATCAAATCATAATATATTTTATAAGATTTTAGATATAAGTATAAGACTCGTGTCCAAATCTGACAAATATTTTTTTGTATTTTTTTATGAAATAAATAATAATTATGATTTTTTTACTACAACTTTTAAAAAATATAAAAAACTTTTATGTCTGACCACCATAACTTGGTCAAAACTTTATGAAATTCAATTTATTTTTTTAATCCTATAGTATATGAATAATAGAATGTGACACATGTTTCAGATTCAAAAAATGTGATACCATTTGAAATTTATAGATATTTTTCAATCAACCTATCAATCAGGACTTTAGTCAGGGTATCACCACTTTTTGGCCCCTCATGATCTTGCACATACCCACATACCATTTGTTTAGTACAAATAATTGGCAAGATTGCATCTGAGCTTTTAAATGAGTGTAAGTCAATCGATCTTGTAACTGCACAAAAATCTACATAGCTTGCAACATCAGATTCATGTATCAACCATAAAATATCTAGAAATAGTAGAATTACCTTGATTATCGGGTCCCATTATTGATTTACACCATTGCATAATGGTTGTTGCATATGTTAAACTAGCACTACCTTCATACTTTAGTTCTTCTCTAGCGAGAGCTCTTTATACATGTGCACTTGCACCATCGTGCTCTCCCTTTCCATGTCCAACCTTAATAAAATTTCAAAAATGTTGTACACCAGTCCTCAAATGCATCCTACTCAACCAATAAAACATCCTTGCATTCTTGAATTGTGATGTGCAATTATCTAACCATATGATGTGTTGGTTGTATGTGATATTCCTTTCCCTTAAATTATCATAGTAGAGTTGAAGGCATCCTTGCACAAACTCTGTTAAATGACTATGATCGTCACTTATGTAGAAGTGAAATTCTCTTATTATCTTTCTATCTTGATCCATGCTATCATTTGCATGCATGAATGTTTCTGTGTACAAAAATAGTTACCTGTTGAGAGTGGTAATATTGGGATTGAACTTAATTTTGAGGTTGTAGCATATATATAATTCTCAACAAAATCTACAATAGAGATGATGTTACCAAGAGGAAGTGTATCCTTACATATCTTTAATTGCTCATCCAACCATCACACTCTATGTGTATGTATTATGTAGTAATAAATTAGTTTCTCCTCAAAACTACTCATAAACTGCGCTACGAGTATATCTTGACTCACCAACTCACATCTCTTCAACTCTTTTCCATCTATAACCCCATATATCATCAACCTGTATTTTCCTTAAGAGAATAGTGTCTTTCTTATTTCATGTGTACTATCTAAATGTATATATTTTTGCAACTTTTGCAAACCACCACATGCAGAACATGAGCCTTTTAAACACATAATCTTATAAAAGGTGTAGCCATCATCTCTTTGAAATAATACACTTGAAATAAATTCTCTTGATGACTTTGGAGGTTCTTGTATACCAAATTCCTATAAAACATCGTTAGTGTGCAAAGTACAACATATATGATGATATATATCATAATGCATGGAAAATTCAATATGCATTCTACAACAACACATAGCGCATGCATGCTTTATCTTAACATAAAAGGGTTTTTCCATTTCATAAAACCTTTGGCTAATTCTTATTTGAGGACATGTTTGAATGAATTTCTCAAAAAAATGTGTTTGAGTCATATCCAAAATGTGCTTTGGACATAGCTCACGATTTCTTGATTTGATTCTCCTTCTAACAACATCTATTTGATTGGGTGAACCTCTTATGTTTTCATGCCAAAAATTTTCAATTAATTGTCTTAATGCATCAACAACAACTTTGTCTTTTTGTGTAAGTCTACCCAAAAATGCCCAGAGAGAATTATTGTACAGATCCTCAAGCTTTTGATGCCTCCCTAAGGCATGGTAGTGTTGTTCTACTTATCTTTAATGACTTACTTGGTTTTCTTGTTAAACGAGACTTTTTAGTTTGGTTGCTCATTATGGTTGATGTAAGAACACGTCAAGTAACATTTGCACTTCTAGAGCATGATGTTGAACCAATTGCTTGATACACATCAAATAGATTTCTTACTATAATTTTTTCAATATCATTTTTAGATGATCTTAAGCCAATGATGCTCGTTATCTCTCTAAAGTTCATTTTTCTTATCATTTCAACAATTAATTGGCATCTAGGCTGGTTGTGTGAGAGTTGCTCATGATCACAGTTGTGTGTCTCAGTAGTGGTACTCCCACTAGGAACTTGGATAAACCATTTTGAAGATACAAATGCAGCCTACATTGGGTTACAAGTGGATATCTGAGGTGGGCATAAAAAAGTGTAGTTAGAGAGTGATTCTCTAAACATTATTAGATTTTTGAGTAAACAAATTTCCCTCAGCTGGACGATCAAGCATTTAATACAAGAGTGTCATATCATGATGACCAAATTTAATGAATTTAAAATATCCCATGTGTATTAGGAAGGTAATATGCCTACAGATTACATGGCTAATATTAGCGTGGTGTATGAGGATATTAAGTGGTGGATGACAAGGGAAACATTCCTTGTACATCTATGTGAACGGAAAATAATGGATGCTAAAAATCTTGTCTAAATTCCACATATTAGTGATGACAGCTTGCCAAACGTGTAAAGGTATTTATTGTAATATGTTGTTTAGATTCAAAACTAAAGGTTCTAGATTGTTCCTTATCATTGGGTTTTTCATCTCTTGGTTCAAGCTTGGTTTCATTTTTTTTCTAATTTTTTCAAGGAGGTGTTACAATGGGGGCGGGAAAAAAAATAGAATGGAACCAACTTCTTGTGAAAAGTGGGAAAATAGCATGGAGCTATGGACAAAGATTACTGGTGGCAGCTTTGCACCATATCTCAAGAAATTGCATTGCCAAGATTCGAAAATGACAAAGGAATTTGTGAATGGTTGGCATAATGGCACCCTTACCACTTTTGGGGCTAAATTCATAATTGATGAGTCCTTTATTGCCAAGATCACTAGTTTACAAATGGATGCAAATAAGTTCTATAGGGAGAGGAAAGTTGTGGAGGAAGCCCTTTCGGTCTTCTTTGATAAACAAAGTGAATGAGACATAGTGCAGAAGATGGTGGACAAAGGATACAGTAGGAAAGAATTTTTGTCGCTCTCGATGGACATGGCCAAAGTCATTATGAGCTACATAACTCTTGACGACCATTTTGCTAGCATCTTTTCTTATCACTTAATGATTCTGAATCACTTTAGGCATGATAAAATAATTTCATTTCCCTTTTATTTATTGTCCTCTCTTGAGCATAGTTTGGCAAATCATGCCAAGGATGGTCATAACCCTGTTCTGCTAAAGTTCATGGGGTTAAACCTTCCCCTATTGTGAAAACCCCCAAATATTTGACTAGCGCTGATGTGTAGGTGGTTTTTGACACTGAGTTTGAGTAAGAAGGGGATGGTATGGAAATGGACTGGTGTGATCTCAACATGCTAGAGGACCCTAATTATAGCCCCTATGACGGAGACGACCCCCCACAGAAAGTTACGCTTGGTACCAATAGCAGTAGAAGAAATAAACATCCTACAATGGATGCCAATAAGTTTAAAATCCCTGCATATAATCCTCAAGGGTTGGGTCCACCATTTTGGAAAAGATAAAATTGGGGAAAATAGAGGAATCAAAGGGCAAAGTTGAAGAAGAAATTAAACTTGATATCCCTCTCAATTTGGACCAAGTGGACCAGGGAGAGAATAAAATTGACATGGACTTTGAGGTACTTTTGGCAAACTCCACTAACGGCCAAGAAAAATGCTTTCACTATGTTAGCAATGAAATTTATCTTTTAAAGGAAGACATTAAAGATATAATTAATACTTGTACTAAGAATCCCACACCAAACAAGACTGATAAGCTTCTCAGAATGACCCAAAAAATTACCAAGGATGTCAAAGTTATGAAAACAAAAAATCAGTCTAGGATTGTTCAACTAGAAAAGAGTATGTTGGAGATTAAGGGCAACCTAAGAAAATTGGTTGAGATAAGTAAATAAGCTATGAGTAGTAGCATAGAAGGTTTGATAAAGGTTAACGAGATGATGGTTGTCCAAAGATCCCAACCAATTATCAGTGTCCCGCCTTTAGTGGCTAAACTGGAAAAAGAAGAATTTGGATTCAAGTTCTCAAAGAGCGGATTCAGAGGTTCAGAGGTTACAATTAGACCCTCTACTAGAAAAAGGAGCAAAAACAAGGAGAAGAGCGCAATGAGATTTATAATGGAAGAGCTCAAGGAGATTAATTAAAATATGATACAAAAGAACTCCGAGCTCATGCATTCTTTGGTTTAGTTCTTTCTTGTTTATGTTGCTAGTGCTTAGTCTTGTCATTGTTGTTGGTTATGGCACTGTGGGGTTTTTCCCTTATTTTTTATGTTTGTTTAGCTGTTCTTTTTGGACTGGTTCACTACTATTTTAATCTTTTAATTTTTTGTATGGATTTAGGTTTCGGGTCCTTATAAAACCCATTTATCTTAATAAAAATAATTAATTGGCATCTTGCATTTTTATATAAGCTCTCAAAATATTTTTTCCATATTTTTTGAGCCATTCTTTGACAAGTGTGTTGGGAAATTTTATCAGGAATTGGCTTCAAAATAATTTTATCAATGTCATTTATATACTTTAGTGTTCTACGAATAATTATAGGAGGTGTTAATATCATTGTGCATGTTTTGGGCTTGCATTAAATACATTTATTTGACCAATTATTAGCACTTCTTCTTGGTTTGCATTCAATTCATTCAATCCATGTAATTGAGTTGGTGTAGATGGCATACCTTCTCCTCCCAATTTTCTCATTTCACGTAGTCTTTTCATGTGTTCTCTTTGCCTTTCCTTTGTTTCTTCTTGTGATTCAATGGTTCCTCGCTTATTCCTTCCCATCATGATTATGAATTGTTTTAAACAACATCATATCTATTAGTAAATATTATAGAAATTAAAAAAACAAAAAATTTCATTAAACTATGGAAACCATTGAATTTGACAATCAAAAAAATAATTTAAACAAAAAAACATTAAAAATATCTAACTAAGAATGGATTTCAATCATTTGAGATCGCATTACACAAAATAAATCATACACTATCTGAGAATGTTGCGGGTGAAGACAATTTTACTAGGTCCTTCACCAGAATTTGTGTTTATTTGACCATTATAAAACCACATATAGTGTCAAAAACCCATTCATGTTCTTATTATAAAAAAAAGCTATAAGAGTTATTGAAAATATAGATA
This sequence comes from Cryptomeria japonica, assembly GCF_030272615.1. Taxonomy (NCBI): domain Eukaryota; kingdom Viridiplantae; phylum Streptophyta; class Pinopsida; order Cupressales; family Cupressaceae; genus Cryptomeria; species Cryptomeria japonica. The sequence continues at coordinate 697,691,729 of NC_081414.1, forward strand.
AAAGGAGGGGGAGCATTGCAGGAGTTATAGTGCCAATACCCCGTAGGTGGTTTTGTCACTAGAGACATGAGCATATAGTGAAATACACCCATACGGGCTATTGACATTGTAAACGAAGGGAGGGAGAATACTGCAACGCCTATAGTGGTAATAACTCATACATGGTTTTAACACTATAAACATAAGTCCATAATGAAAGAAACATGTACGAGGTATTGACACTATAGAAGAAAGGAGAGTAGTGAAACATCTTTCGTCACAAAAACCCGTATGAGTTATTAACCCCATACATAGAGAGAAAAGATAGAAAGAGGGGGGAGGGAGGATAAGAGAGAGAGAGTGGGGGTGGAGGGAAGGAGACTAAGGGAAAGAGATGTAGAAAGAGAGAGAGAGAGAGAGAGAGAGAGAGAGAGAGAGAGAGAGAGAGAGAGAGAGATACTAAGGGATAGAGATAGAGAAAGAAGATGAAGGTGGGTTGAGAGAGAGAGAGGGGGGAGGGAGAGAAAGATGGAGAGAGAAGGAGAGACAAAGGGAGAGGAAGACAAAGACAAATAGGGAGAGAGGGATACTAGGGGATAGAGATAGAGAAAGAAGAGGAAGGCATCTTGAGAGAGAGAGAGAGAGAGAGAGAGAGAGAGAGAGAGAGAGAGAGAGAGAGGAGAGAGAGAGAGAGAGAGAGAGAGAGAAATAGGGAGAGAGGGAGACTGGGGTCGAGAGATAGAGAAAGAGGGGGAAGGGAGGTTGAGAGAGAGAGATAGAGAAAGGGGAACAACGGGAGAGAGATAGAGAAAGAGGGAGAGAGGGAGAGTGAGGAAAAGAGAGAGAAAGATGGAGAGGAGGAAATACAGAAGGAAGGAGAGAAGGAGATAGAGAATGAGAGAGAGAGGGAGAGAGATAGAGAAAGAGGGAGAGGGAGAGAGAGAGTAGAAAGGGAGGTTGAGAGAGAGAGAGAGACTGGGAGAGAGACTGAGGGAGTGAGTTAGCAAAAGAGGGGGAAGGGAGGTTGAGAGAGCTCAAGTGATAGAGAAAGATGGAGCGAGGGCAAGAGAGAGAAAGAGGGACAAAGAGAGAGCGAGGAAGGGAGATAGAGAAAGAGGGAAAGGAGGAGAAAGAGGAGGGAGAGAATTAGATAGAGAAAGAGGTAGAGAGGGAGAGAGGCCAAGCAAGAAAGAGAGATAGAGAAAGAGGGGAAAGAGAGGTTGAGAGAGATAGAGATACAGAAAGAGGGAGAGAGGGAGAGAGATAGAGAAAGAGGGAGAGATGGAGATAAAGGAATAGATATAGAGAAAGAGGGAGAGTAGGAGATAGAGAATGAGGGAGAGAAGGAGATAGAGAATGAGGGAGAGAGGGACAAAGATAGAGAAAGAGGGAGAGAGGGAGATTGAGGAAGAGAGATAGAGAAAGAGGGACACAGGGAGAGCGAGAAAGAGAGATAGAGAAATATGGGGATATAGAGAGAGAGAGGGGGGGGAGAGAGAGATAGGGAGAAGGATATCTCTCTCTTTCAACCTCCCTTCTCCCTCTTTCTCTATCTGATCTCTCCCTCACTCTCCCTCTCTCCCTCTTTCTCTCTCTCCCTCTCTCCCTCTCTTTCTATCTCCCTCTTTCTCTCTCTCTCTTCCTCTCTCTCTCCCTCTTTCTCTCTCACCCTCTCTCCCTCTTTGTCTATCTCTCTCTCCCTCTCCCTCCCTCCCTCTCCCCCTCTTTCTCTCTATCTCTCTCTCTTTATCTTACTATCCCTCTCTCCCTCTTTTTCTATCTATTTCTCTCCCTCACCCTCCTCTCTCTCTCTCTCTCTCTCTCTCTCTCTCTCTCTCTCTCTCTCTCTCT